>NC_048588.1:15780981-15923481 GCF_013265735.2 Oncorhynchus mykiss | reverse complement strand
CCCTCCCTGTCTCGCTCGCTCCCTCCCTCCCGGTCTCGCTCGCTCCCTCCCTCCCGGTCTCGCACGCTCCCTCCCTCCCTGTCTCGCTCGCTCGCTTGCTCCGTCCCTCCCTGGCTCGCTCGCTCGTTCTCTCCGTTCCTCCCTGTCTCGCTCGCTTGCTCCCTCCCTCCCTGTCGCTTGCTCCCTTCCTGTCTCGCTCCCTTCCTGTCTCGCTCCCTTCCTGTCTCGCTCCCTTCCTGTCTCGCTCCCTTCCTGTCTCGCTCCCTTCCTGTCTCGCTCCCTTCCTGTCTCGCTCCCTTCCTGTCTCGCTCCCTTCCTGTCTCGCTCCCTTCCTGTCTCGCTCCCTTCCTGTCTCGCTCCCTCCCTGTCTCGCTCCCTCCCTGTCTCGCTCCCTCCCTGTCTCGCTCGCTCCCTCCCTGTCTCGCTCCCTCCCTCCCTCCCTGTCTCGCTCCCTCCCTCCCTCCCTGTCTCGCTCCCTCCCTCCCTCCCTGTCTCGCTCCCTCCCTCCCTCCCTGTCTCGCTCCCTCCCTCCCTCCCTGTCTCGCTCCCTCCCTCCCTCCCTGTCTCGCTCGCTCCCTCCCTCCCTGTCTCGCTCGCTCCCTCCCTCCCTGTCTCGCTCCGCCCCTCCCTCCCTCCCTGTCTCGCTCGCTCCCTCCCTCCCGGTCTCGCTCGCTCCCTCCCTCTCGGTCTCGCTCGCTCCCTCCCTCTCGGTCTCGCTCGCTCCCTCCCTCTCGGTCTCGCACGCTCCCTCCCTCTCGGTCTCGCACGCTCCCTCCCTTCCTGTCTCGCTCGCTCGCTCGCTCCGTCCCTCCCTGTCTCGCTCGCTCGCTCCGTCCCTCCCTGTCTCGCTCGCTCGCTCCGTCCCTCCCTGTCTCGCTCGCTCGCTCCGTCCCTCCCTGTCTCGCTCGCTCGCTTCCTCCCTCCCTGTCGCTTGCTCCCTCCCTCCCTGTCGCTTGCTCCCTTCCTCCCTGTCGCTTGCTCCCTTCCTCCCTGTCGCTTGCTCCCTTCCTCCCTGTCGCTTGCTCCCTTCCTCCCTGTCGCTTGCTCCCTTCCTCCCTCCCTTTCTGTCTCGCTCGCTCCCTCCCTCCCTTTCTGTCTTGCTCGCTCCCTCCCTCCCTTTCTGTCTCGCTCGCTCCCTCCCTCCCTTTCTGTCTCGCTCGCTCCATCCCTCCCTTTCTGTCTCGCTCGCTCCATCCCTCCCTTTCTGTCTCGCTCGCTCCCTCCCTCCCTTTCTGTCTCGCTCGCTCGCTCCCTCCCTCCCTTTCTGTCTCGCTCGCTCCATCCCTCCCTTTCTGTCTCGCTCGCTCGCTCCCTCCCTCCCTTTCTGTCTCGCTCGCTCCCTCCCTCCCTTTCCGTCTCGCTCGCTCCCTCCTTCCCTTTCTGTCTCGCTCGCTCCCTCCCTCCCTCCCTTTCTGTCTCGCTCGCTCCCTCCCTCCCTCCCTTTCTGTCTCGCTCGCTCCCTCCCTCCCTTTCTGTCTCGCTCGCTCCCTCCCTCCCTTTCTGTCTCGCTCGCTCCCTCCCTCCCTTTCTGTCTCGCTCGCTCCCTCCCTCCCTTTCTGTCTCGCTCGCTCCCTCCCTCCCTTTCTGTCTCGCTCGCTCCCTCTCTCCCTTTCTGTCTCGCTCGCTCCCTCCCTCCCTTTCTGTCTCGCTCGCTCCCTCCCTCCCTTTCTGTCTCGCTCGCTCCCTCCCTCCCTTTCTGTCTCGCTCGCTCCCTCCCTCCCTTTCTGTCTCGCTCGCTCCCTCCCTCCCTTTCTGTCTCGCTCGCTCCCTCCCTCCCTTTCTGTCTCGCTCGCTCCCTCCCTCCCTTTCTGTCTCGCTCGCTCCCTCCCTCCCTTTCTGTCTCGCTCGCTCGCTACCTCCCTCCCTGTCTCGCTACCTCCCTCCCTGTCTCGCTACCTGTCTCGCTACCTCCCTCCCTGTCTCGCTCCCTACCTCCCTACCTCCCTCCCTGTCTCGCTCCCTACCTCCCTGTCTCGCTCCCTACCTCCCTGTCTCGCTCCCTACCTCCCTCCCTGTCTCGCTCCCTCCCTCCCTGTCTCGCTCCCTACCTCCCTGTCTCGCTCCCTACCTCCCTGTCTCGCTCCGTCTCCCTGTCTCGCTCCCTACCTCCCTGTCTCGCTCCGTCTCCCTGTCTCCTTGTCTCCCTCCCTCCCTGTCTCCCTCCCTCCCTGTCTCGCTACCTCCCTCCCTGTCTCCCTGTCTCCCTACCTCCATGTCTCGCTCCCTACCTCCCTGTCTCGCTCCCTACCTCCCTGTCTCGCTCCCTACCTCCCTGTCTCGCTCCCTACCTCCCTGTCTCGCTCCCTACCTCCCTGTCTCGCTCCCTACCTCCCTGTCTCGCTCCCTACCTCCCTGTCTCGCTCCGTCTCCCTGTCTCGCTCCCTACCTCCCTGTCTTGCTCCGTCTCCCTGTCTCCCTCCCTCCTTGTCTCCCTCCCTGTCTCACTACCTCCCTCCCTGTCTCCCTCCCTCCTTGTCTCCCTCCCTGTCTCGCTACCTCCCTCCCTGTCTCCCTGTCTCCCTACCTCCATGTCTCGCTCCCTACCTCCGTGTCTCGCTCCCTACCTCCCTGTCTCGCTCCCTACCTCCCTGTCTCGCTCCCTACCTCCCTGTCTCGCTCCCTACCTCCCTGTCTCGCTCCCTACCTCCCTGTCTCGCTCCGTCTCCCTGTCTCGCTCCCTACCTCCCTGTCTTGCTCCGTCTCCCTGTCTCCCTCCCTCCTTGTCTCCCTCCCTGTCTCACTACCTCCCTCCCTGTCTCCCTGTCTCCCTACCTCCCTGTCTCGCTCACTCTTGCTGTTTATTTATTTCTCACACACTCATTCTCTTTTTTTGCTGTTCACATTAAACCACAGACACGGTTTATTTAAGAATAAGGCCTTTGTGTTGATGTCATGTTGTTCCTATTTGTGGTTTTATCGCCCTTTGTTATTTCTTGGCAATATTGTTGAACAATCGGATGTGCGTGTGCATGCGTGAGTCCTAAATTGCACACAGCCTGTCCGTTGTGAGCAGGCCTAATGTGGCTTTAGCCATCCGTCTATTTGGCGCCTTTTCTCTTTACATCAATTATATGATGTAATTGGTTAATGTCATAAGTGTCATGTAATGAGGGATTTGCCTTCCTTTCTGGGAAAACAACGTAGTGCTTATGTGTGAACTAAGAGGAAAGCCTTGTTGTCGACTTGGAATATGTTTGTTGATTTGTTATAGGCTTATAATCATTTCCTTGATCCTGGAACATTTTGCAATAAGAGGTGGATTGTATAGTCCTGAAAAAGCAGTGTTATTTTGTACGTACAGACATTTCACTATTCATGCTTCATTCTGTTTCGAATTCATCTAATTTACCTCAGTTGTGATGAAAGATATCACATTTGATACAGCATTTTGTCATAGCCAATTTTCCTCAATGTAAATTACACAGCCGCATGCAGGCCTATATGTTTAATATGACATTTTTGTGTCCACGCCGCTCAGTTTGGGCCTAAATCTACTGCGAACGACAGAGAACATTAAATTCTCTAAGTTAGCCGTGAGTTTTCTAACAATGTAGCTCTAATACTCAGGAGGGCAGAAAGTCCAGTCTCTCCCTGTCAACGCTGTCTTGTGAAATCAGATGCTTACAAGCTTTTAAAAAGAAGCCCCATTATGACAGAGTCACTTATGGACAGATGATTGATTGGCTGGGCTCAATGGCAGTGCAGTGAACTTTTCCTCCGACAACGACGAATCCCTCTCTCAACCCTCTCTCGACCCTCTCTCAACCCTCTCTCGTTCCTCCGTGACTGCCGACTCCCTCCATTCACTTTAGGAAATGAGTAGCATGTGGACCTTCCCCAAGTCTTGGCTTTCCTCAGTTGTTGTGGCCCTCCCCTCCCTCCCCTCCCCCTCCCTCCCCTCCCCCTCCCTCCCCTCCCCTCCCCCTCCCCTCCCCTCCCCTCCCCCTCCCCTCCCCTCCCCTCCCCCTCCCTCCCCTCCCTCCCCTCCCCCTCCCTCCCCTCCCTCCCCTCCCCTCCCCCTCCCTCCCCTCCCTCCCAGTTAGGCTCTTAGTGATTTCAGAGTGGTATGCTTTTCAAAGGTACATCATTAGCATTTGTTAGCATGATGAACCCCCCCACAGTGACAGTAACTGCCTGCCTTTGGCTCCAACTCAAGCGAGCTAGTTAAAGCAGTATTGTTTCTGTAATGGCATTTGTCCCCGAACTGAGGGCATAACAGATCATTTGTCAAACTTTATCATTCCAATGTGTTTTATAAACAGTAAGTGTGGTGTTTGGACGGGCTATAGAGGATGTTGACATGAGGACCTGAACCTCTTTTCCTCTCACCCTATCCCCTAGAATGTAGGGCATTACACGTGTCAAAAATAGTGTATGTGTGTATGTGTCTGTGTGTATATAGGGAATAGGGTGTCATGAGGACACACCCAATGACACATACAGTAGCACGTCTGCCTCTTCTCTGAACCCTAATGATCCCTCATTCTCCTTCTCTGTATCCCTCCTTTTTTTAACAGCTCAGGATGGACGAGTGTGGCGAGTAACCTCTCTGACCACTGTTGTCCAATTACATGAGATCACACTAGACTCGCTGTTAAATATAGCCTCAGTGCCAACACCACATGGAACCTCCATCTAGGGCTGTTCTGGGGTGTGGCAGGCCGGCAGGGGATACAACCATTCCACAATAAATCCCTCTCTCAGTATTAGTATGATGAGGAGGAACATTAGACATAGAGCGAGGAAAGGAGGTTGAAGTCTCTGATTCTGTGTGCATCCCAAGTGACACCCTATTCTCTACATATGTGCACTCTATTGACCAGGGCACATAGGGGACACAGCCTCTAATTCCTTCCCTGAGATGCTAAAACTTCCAAATGGCCTCATCATTACGGCCTTCTGTCTGTAGCTCCAGCCTCCTGCCCCAAGGCCACCTTTGTTTTGGAAGGCTGCTTTAAAATAATAAACGTGACTTTGAAGGATCTGTCCTCCACATGGCTGGCCAAAGCGCTCTCTCTCTCTCTCTCTCTCTCTGTGTCTCTCTCTCTCTCTCTCTCTGTGTGTGTCTCTCTCTCTCTGTGTCTCTCTCTGTGTCTCTCTCTGTCTCTCTCTCTCTGTCTCTCTCTGTCTCTCTCTGTGTCTCTCTCTGTCTCTCTATGTGTCTCTCTCTGTCTCTCTCTCTCTCTGTCTCTCTCTCTCTCTGTCTCTCCCTGTCTCTCTCTCTGTCTCTCTCTGTCTCTCTCTCTCTGTCTCTCTCTCTGTCTCTCTCTCTGTCTCTCTCTGTCTCTCTCTGTCTCTCTCTGTGTCTCTCTCTGTCTCTCTCTGTGTCTCTCTCTGTGTCTCTCTCTGTGTCTCTCTCTGTGTCTCTCTCTGTCTCTCTCTCTCTCTCTCTCTCTCTCTCTCTCTCTCTCTCTCTCTGTCTCTCCCTGTCTCTCTCTCTGTCTCTCTCTGTCTCTCTCTCTCTCTCTCTCTGTCTCTCTCTGTCTCTCTCTCTCTCTCTGTCTTTGCGTCCGCTCCTCTCACCCCCGTTTAGCGTTACACTGCGTGTTTTCCAAATGATTCCCTATGTAGTGCCCTACTTTTGACCAGAACCCTATGGGCCCTGGTAAAATTGTATATAGGGAATATGGTGCCATTTTGGATGCAACCACTGGTCTGCTCTACCCTACAGCCCCCCCTGCTCTTAGTCGCTGGACGAGCGGCTCTATCGGATTTGTTTACGGTGAGGGCCCTGAAAATAAATGGAGGCTGTCAGCTGCTGCTCTCACCCTGCCCCCCTCCCGACCCCTTGATGGCGCCTCATGTTCGCCTGAGCCCTGTAATGCCAAACAACTTTGATGGTGGACGTCGCAGATTGAATTATGCCCCTGAGGAAAAGCTATTAGCTCAGTCAAGAGTCCTCATTTGTTAAATTAAAAGTGGAAATGACATGCGAGTAGTCTCTTCAGTGAATTAAAGTTGCAGAGAAAATGAAGTCTCTTCCTAATAGCACAAAAAAACATTTTGTGGGGAGAGGGAAGGAGAGTAAAGGGGATTTGGCTTCGGTTTAGTGACATCCATCGCCCCCCTCTCTCCCCCGTCCCACTCGGTATATTTATTTTTCATAGTTTATTGATACTGGGTTATTTTTGTAATTTTGTTCCTCTTTCCTGACCGGTTCCTCTGTACCATACGGAGTCCAGAGTACTCTGTCTGTCGGTCTGTCTCTGTCTGTCGGTCTGTCTCTGTCGGTCGGTCTGTCTCTGTCGGTCTGTCTCTGTCGGTCTGTCTGTCTGTCTGTCAAAACCTCAACACTTTCAAGCCACTTCAAGTGAGACCGAGTGGAAAATAATGATTTGAAACGCAGATGAATAAACTTTTGCGGCCATTTCTACTCAGAAAACCAAGCTGTGATCCCACTCCCATTGGCAGACGGTGGTAACCCAGGATTCTTCAAAGGGAGAGCAGCCACTCTAGCTGATCAGTATGGAGACACCACAAGGACAATTTATCACAGTCTGTGGTGTGTGCGTGTGTGTTTGGGCGTACATACGTGTGTGTTAGTACCCAGGCCAGCCCTGCAGCATAGCTCCTTGCAGCCTTCTCCTCTTCTTAGCCACATTTCTATAATATTTCATTTGTCATTGGGCCTTTCCCCTCAATTCATGAAAACATGTACTTTTTAAATGCTATTTCTTGAAATATTACTCAAGCCTGCCTCTGCCCAAAGGCAACGGTGAATAGCGGGGCTAGAAAATACCTTTCTTCACACCACACGCAGCTCCGTGTGGCAAATGCGTCAGCATAAGATTTCACCCCAAAACCAAAGTCAAGCCACCCTGGAATAGGATTTGTGTTTCCTGAGGATATTGAAACCGGTTGACCACAAGCCTTGAGGATTTCCATTTTTTTCCAGTACGTGAGAGAGGAAGCAGAACGTTGGAGAGATGGTAGTAAACCTCACTAAAGAAGAGCCCTACAGACTCCATGTCGCTCACCACTAGCTGTCAGACGCACGCGCACGCACCCACACAAATCATGGTGGGTGAGGTTACGTGTTCTGTTATGACTAACACATACCCCAACCCTCTTTGCCTCCCTTCCCAAACCATTCACCAGCTCCCATATCATTGATTCTGTTAAAGAGAGATCCAGAGCGTGGAACAGGATTTGTTGTTTCCCATCTTCTCCATATTAGTCATACTTTGATATGCAGATGTTGCATTAGAGAGGTTGATAAACAGAGAGAGTGACAATGAGAAAACGTAGAGATTGTGACTGAATGAGAAAACGTAGAGAGAGTGACTGAATGAGAAAACGTAGAGAGGGACTGAATGAGAAAACGTAGAGAGAGTGACTGAATGAGAAAACGTAGAGAGAGTGACTGAATGAGAACGTAGAGAGTGACTGAATGAGAAAACGTAGAGAGAGAGTGACTGAATGAGAAAACGTAGAGAGAGAGCGACTGAATGAGAAAACGTAGAGAGAGAGCGACTGAATGAGAAAACGTAGAGAGTGACTGAATGAGAAAACGTAGAGAGTGACTGAATGAGAAAACGTAGAGTGACTGAATGAGAAAAGGTAGAGAGTGTCACTGGAAGAGAAAACGTAGAGAGTGACTGGATGAGAAAACATAGAGAGTGACTGGAAGAGAAAACGTAGAGTGACTGAATGAGAAAAGGTAGTGAGAGAGTGACGGAATGAGAAAACATAGAGAGAGTGACTGAATGAGAAAACGTAGAGAGAGAGTGACTGAATGAGAAAACATAGAGAGAGTGACAATGAGAAAACGTAGAGAGAGTGACTGAATGAGAAAAGGTAGAGAGAGAGACTGATTGAGAAAATGTAGAGAGAGAGTGACTGAATGAGAAAACGTAGAGAGTGTGACGGGAAGATAAAACGTAGAGAGAGTGACTGAATGAGAAAACGTAGAGAGTGTGACGGGAAGATAAAACGTAGAGAGAGTGACTGAATGAGAAAACGTAGAGAGAGTGACTGAATGAGAAAACGTAGAGAGAGAGTGACTGAATGAGAAAACGTAGAGAGAGTGACTGAATGAGAAAACGTAGAGAGAGAGTGACTGAATGAGAACGTAGAGAGAGTGACTGAATGAGAAAACGTAGAGCGAGTGACTGAATGAGAACGTAGAGAGAGTGACTGAATGAGACCGTAGAGAGTGACTGAATGAGTCCGTAGAGAGTGTGACTGGAACAGAAAAGGGAGAGAGAGTGACTGAATGAGAAAACGTAGAGAGAAAGTGACTGAATGAGAAGACGTAGAGAGAGTGACTGAATGAGAAAACGTAGAGAGTGTGACTGGAAGAGAAAACGTAGAGAGTGACTGAATGTGAACGTAGAGAGAGTGACTGAATGTGAACGTAGAGAGAGTGACTGAATGAGAACGTAGAGAGAGTGACTGAATGAGAACGTAGAGAGAGTGACTGAATGAGAAAATGTAGAGAGAGAGTGACTGAATGAGAAAACGTAGAGAGAGAGTGACTGAATGAGAAAACGTAGAGAGAGTGACTGAATGAGAAAACGTAGAGAGAGAGTGACTGAATGAGAACGTAGAGAGAGTGACTGAATGAGAAAACGTAGAGCGAGTGACTGAATGAGAACGTAGAGAGAGTGACTGAATGAGACCGTAGAGAGTGACTGAATGAGTCCGTAGAGAGTGTGACTGGAACAGAAAAGGGAGAGAGAGTGACTGAATGAGAAAACGTAGAGAGAAAGTGACTGAATGAGAAGACGTAGAGAGAGTGACTGAATGAGAAAACGTAGAGAGTGTGACTGGAAGAGAAAACGTAGAGAGTGACTGAATGTGAACGTAGAGAGAGTGACTGAATGTGAACGTAGAGAGAGTGACTGAATGAGAACGTAGAGAGAGTGACTGAATGAGAACGTAGAGAGAGTGACTGAATGAGAAAATGTAGAGAGAGAGTGACTGAATGAGAAAATGTAGAGAGAGTGACTGAATGAGAAAACGTAGAGTGACTGAATGAGAAAACGTAGAGAGAGTGACTGAATGAGAAAACGTAGAGTGTGTGACTGGAAGAGAAAAGGGAGAGAGAGTGACTGAAGGAGAAAGCGTAGAGAGAAAGTGACTGAATGAGAAGACGTAGAGAGAGTGACTGAATGAGAAAAGGTAGAGAGTGTGACTGGAAGAGAAAAGGGAGAGAGAGTGACAGAATGAGAAAAGGTAGAGAGACAGTGACTGAATGAGAAAACGTAGAGTGACAATGAGAAAACGTAGAGAGAGAGTGACTGAATGAGAAAACGTAGAGAGAGAGTGACTGAATGAGAAAACGTAGAGAGAGAGTGACTGAATGAGAAAACGTAGAGAGAGCGTGACTGAATGAGAAAACAGAGAGAGAGAGTGACTGAATGAAAACAGAGAGAGAGTGACTGAATGAGAACGTAGAGAGAGTGACTGAATGAGAAAATGTAGAGAGTGACTGAATGAGAACGTAGAGAGAGTGACTGAATGAGAAAACGTAGAAAGAGTGGCTGAATGAGAAAACGTAGAGAGTGACTGAATGAGAAAACGTAGAGAGAGTGACAATGAGAAAACGTAGAGAGAGTGACTGAATGAGAAAACGTAGAGAGAGAGTGACTGAATGAGAACGTAGAGAGAGTGACTGAATGAGAAAACGTAGAGAGAGTGACTGAATGAGAAAACGTAGAGAGAGTGACTGAATGAGAACATAGAGTGACTGAATGAGAAAAGGTAGAGAGAGTGACTGTGAGAAAAGGGAGAGAGAGTGACTGAATGAGAAAACGTAGAGTGAGAGTGACTGAATGAGAACGTAGCGAGAGTGACTGAATGAGAACGTAGAGAGAGTGACTGAATGAGAAAACGTAGAGAGAGTGACTGTGAGAAAAGGGAGAGAGAGTGACTGAATGAGAACGTAGAGTGAGAGTGACTGAATGAGAACGTAGCGAGAGTGACTGAATGAGAAAACGTAGAGAGAGAGTGACTGAATGAGAAAACGTAGAGAGAGTGACTGTGAGAAAAGGGAGAGAGAGTGACTGAATGAGAACGTAGAGTGAGAGTGACTGAATGAGAACGTAGCGAGAGTGACTGAATGAGAACGTAGAGAGAGTGACTGAATGAGAAAACGTAGAGAGAGTGACTGAATGAGAAAATGTAGAGAGAGAGTGACTGAATGAGAACGTAGAGAGTGTGACTGGAAGAGAAAAGGGAGAGAGAGTGACTGAATGAGAACGTAGAGTGAAAGTGACTGAATGAGAACGTAGCGAGAGTGACTGAATGAGAACGTAGAGAGAGTGAATGAGAAAACGTAGAGAGTGACTGAATGAGAAAATGTAGAGAGAGAGTGACTGAATGAGAAAATGTAGAGAGAGAGTGACTGAATGAGAAAATGTAGAGAGAGAGTGACTGAATGAGAACGTAGAGAGAGTGACTGAATGAGAAAACGTAGAGAGTGTGACGGGAATAGAAAACGTAGAGAGAGTGACAATGAGAAAACGTAGAGAGTGTGACTGGAAGAGAAAACGTAGAGTGACTGAATGAGAAAAGGTAGAGAGTGTGACTGGAAGAGAAAAGGGAGAGAGAGTGACGGAATGAGAAAACGTAGAGAGAGTGACTGAATGAGAAAACGTAGAGAGAGTGACTGAATGAGAAAACGTAGAGAGTGACTGAATGAGAACGTAGAGAGAGTGACTGAATGAGAAAACGTATAGAGTGACTGAATAAGAAAACGTAGAGAGAGTGACTGAATGAGAAAATGTAGAGAGAGTGACTGAATGAGAACGTAGAGAGAGTGACTGAATGAGAACGTAGAGAGTGTGACTGGAAGAGAAAGGGGAGAGAGAGTGACTGAATGAGAAAACGTAGAGTGAGAGTGACTGAATGAGAACGTAGAGAGAGTGACTGAATGAGAACGTAGAGAGAGTGACAATGAGAAAATGTAGAGCGAGAGTGACTAAATGAGAAAATGTAGAGAGAGAGTGACAATGAGAAAACGTAGAGAGAGTGACTGAATGAGAAAAGGTAGAGAGTGTGACTGGAAGAGAAAAGGGAGAGCGAGTGACGGAATGAGAAAACGTAGAGAGAGAGTGACTGAATGAGAAAACGTAGAGAGAGTGACTGAATGAGAAAAGGGAGAGATAGTGACTGAATGAGAACGTAGAGAGAGTGACTGAATGAGAAAACGTAGAGAGAGTGACTGAATGAGAACGTAGAGAGTGACTGAATGAGAAAACGTAGAGAGAGTGGCTGAATGAGAAAACGTAGAGAGAGTGACTGAATGAGAAAACGTAGAGAGAGTGACTGAATTAGAAAATGTAGAGAGAGTGACTGAATGAGAACGTAGAGAGAGTGACTGAATGAGAACGTAGAGAGTGTGACTGGAAGAGAAAGGGGAGAGAGAGTGACTGAATGAGAAAACGTAGAGTGAGAGTGACTGAATGAGAACGTAGAGAGAGTGACTGAATGAGAACGTAGAGAGTGACAATGAGAAAATGTAGAGCGAGAGTGACTAAATGAGAAAATGTAGAGAGAGAGTGACAATGAGAAAACGTAGAGAGAGTGACTGAATGAGAAAAGGTAGAGAGTGTGACTGGAAGAGAAAAGGGAGAGCGAGTGACGGAATGAGAAAACGTAGAGAGAGATTGACTGAATGAGAAAACGTAGAGAGAGTGACTGAATGAGAAAAGGGAGAGATAGTGACTGAATGAGAACGTAGAGAGTGACTGAATGAGAAAACGTAGAGAGTGACTGAATGAGAAAACGTAGAGAGTGACTGAATGAGAAAACGTAGAGAGTGACTGAATGAGAAAACGTAGAGAGAGTGGCTGAATGAGAAAACGTAGAGAGAGTGACTGAATGAGAACGTAGAGAGAGTGACTTAATGAGAAAACGTAGAGAGTGTGACTGGAAGAGAAAATGGAGAGAGAGTGACTGAATCAGAAAACGTAGAGGGAGAGTGACTGAATGAGAACGTAGAGAGAGTGACTGAATGAGAAAACGTAGAGAGAGTGACTGAATGAGAACGTAGAGAGTGACTGAATGAGAAAACGTAGAGAGAGTGACTGAATGAGAAAACGTAGAGAGTGACTGAATGAGAAAACGTAGAGAGTGACTGAATGAGAAAACGTAGAGAGTGACTGAATGAGAAAACGTAGAGAGAGTGGCTGAATGAGAAAACGTAGAGAGAGTGACTGAATGAGAACGTGGAGAGAGTGACTGAATGAGAAAACGTAGAGAGTGTGACTGGAAGAGAAAATGGAGAGAGAGTGACTGAATCAGAAAACGTAGAGGGAGAGTGACTGAATGAGAACGTAGAGAGAGTGACTGAATGAGAAAACGTAGAGAGAGAGTGACTGAATGAGAAAATGTAGAGAGTGTGACTGGAAGAGAAAAGGGAGAGAGAGTGACTGAATGAGAAAACGTAGAGAGAGTGACTGAATGAGAAAACGTATAGAGTGACTGAATGAGAACGTAGAGAGAGTGACTGAATGAGAAAACATAGAGAGAGTGACTGAATGAGAACGTAGAGAGAGTGACTGAATGAGAAAACGTAGAGAGAGTGACTGAATGAGAAAACGTAGTGGCTGAATGAGAAAACGTAGAGAGAGAGTGACTGGAAGAGAAAACGTAGAGAGTGACTGAAAGAGAAAACGTAGAGAGTGACTGAATGAGAAAACGTAGAGAGAGAGTGACTGAATGAGAAAACGTAGAGTGAGAGTGACTAAATGAGAAAACGTAGAGAGAGTGACTGAATGAGAAAATGTAGAGCGAGTGACTGAATGAGAAAACGTAGAGAGAGTGACTGGAAGAGAAAACGTAGAGAGAGTGACTGAATGAGAAAACGTAGAGTGAGAGTGACTAAATGAGAAAGTAGAGAGAGTGACTGCATGAGAAAACGTAGAGAGAGTGACAATGAGAAAACGTAGATAGAGTGACAATGAGAAAACGTAGAGAGTGACTGAATGAGAAAATGTAGAGAGAGAGTGACTGAATGAGAAAATGTAGAGAGAGAGTGACTGAATGAGAAAATGTAGAGAGAGTGACTGAATGAGAACGCAGAGAGAGTGACTGAATGAGAAAAGGGAGAGAGAGTGACTGAATGAAAAAACGTAGAGAGTGTGACTGGAAGAGAAAACGTAGAGTGACTGAATGAGAAAAGGTAGAGAGTGT
Organism: Oncorhynchus mykiss; assembly: GCF_013265735.2. Classification (NCBI taxonomy): domain Eukaryota; kingdom Metazoa; phylum Chordata; class Actinopteri; order Salmoniformes; family Salmonidae; genus Oncorhynchus; species Oncorhynchus mykiss. The sequence goes on along the minus strand of NC_048588.1, from coordinate 15,910,341 downwards.
GACTGGAAGAGAAAAGGGAGAGAGAGTGACGGAATGAGAAAACGTAGAGAGAGTGACTGAATGAGAAAACGTAGAGAGAGTGACTGAATGAGAACGTAGAGAGTGACTGAATGAGAAAACGTAGAGAGAGTGACTGAATGAGAAAACGTAGAGAGTGACTGAATGAGAAAACGTAGAGAGTGACTGAATGAGAAAACGTAGAGAGAGTGACTGAATGAGAACGTAGAGAGAGTGACTGAATGAGAAAACGTAGAGAGTGTGACTGGAAGAGAAAATGGAGAGAGAGTGACTGAATCAGAAAACGTAGAGTGAGAGTGACTGAATGAGAACGTAGAGAGAGTGACTGAATGAGAACGTAGAGAGAGTGACAATGAGAAAACGTAGAGAGAGAGTGACTGAATGAGAAAACGTAGAGAGTGACTGAATGAGAAAACGTAGAGAGTGACTGAATGAGAAAACGTAGAGAGAGTGGCTGAATGAGAAAACGTAGAGAGAGTGACTGAATGAGAACGTAGAGAGAGTGACTGAATGAGAAAATGTAGAGAGTGTGACTGGAAGATAAAATGGAGAGAGAGTGACTGAATCAGAAAACGTAGAGTGAGAGTGACTGAATGAGAACGTAGAGAGAGTGACTAAATGAGAAAACGTAGAGAGAGAGTGACTGAATGAGAAAATGTAGAGAGAGTGACTGAATGAGAACGTAGAGAGAGAGTGACTGAATGAGAACGTAGAGAGAGTGACTGAATGAGAACGTAGAGAGAGTGACTGAATGAGAAAACATAGAGAGAGAGTGACTAAATGAGAAAACGTAGAGAGAGTGACTGAATGAGAAAATGTAGAGCGAGTGACTGAATGAGAAAACGTAGAGAGAGTGACTGGAAGAGAAAACGTAGAGAGAGTGACTGAATGAGAAAACGTAGAGTGAGAGTGACTAAATGAGAAAGTAGAGAGAGTGACTGCATGAGAAAACGTAGAGAGAGTGACAATGAGAAAACGTAGATAGAGTGACAATGAGAAAACGTAGAGAGTGACTGAATGAGAAAATGTAGAGAGAGAGTGACTGAATGAGAAAATGTAGAGAGAGAGTGACTGAATGAGAAAATGTAGAGAGAGTGACTGAATGAGAACGCAGAGAGAGTGACTGAATGAGAAAAGGGAGAGAGAGTGACTGAATGAAAAAACGTAGAGAGTGTGACTGGAAGAGAAAACGTAGAGTGACTGAATGAGAAAAGGTAGAGAGTGTGACTGGAAGAGAAAAGGGAGAGAGAGTGACGGAATGAGAAAACGTAGAGAGAGAGTGACTGAATGAGAAAACGTAGAGAGAGTGACTGAATGAGAAAACGTAGAGAGAGTGACTGAATGAGAACGTAGAGAGTGACTGAATGAGAAAACGTAGAGAGTGACTGAATGAGAAAACGTAGAGAGTGACTGAATGAGAAAACGTAGAGTGTGACTGAATGAGAAAACGTAGAGTGGCTGAATGAGAAAACGTAGAGAGAGTGACTGAATGAGAAAATGTAGAGCGAGTGACTGAATGAGAAAACGTAGAGAGAGTGACTGGAAGAGAAAACATAGAGAGAGTGACTGAATGAGAAAACGTAGAGTGAGAGTGACTAAATGAGAAAGTAGAGAGAGTGACTGCATGAGAAAACGTAGAGAGAGTGACAATGAGAAAACGTAGATAGAGTGACAATGAGAAAACGTAGAGAGTGACTGAATGAGAAAATGTAGAGAGAGAGTGACTGAATGAGAAAATGTAGAGAGAGAGTGACTGAATGAGAAAATGTAGAGAGAGTGACTGAATGAGAACGCAGAGAGAGTGACTGAATGAGAAAAGGGAGAGAGAGTGACTGAATGAAAAAACGTAGAGAGTGTGACTGGAAGAGAAAACGTAGAGTGACTGAATGAGAAAAGGTAGAGAGTGTGACTGGAAGAGAAAAGGGAGAGAGAGTGACGGAATGAGAAAACGTAGAGAGAGAGTGACTGAATGAGAAAACGTAGAGAGTGACTGAATGAGAAAACGTAGAGAGAGTGACTGAATGAGAACGTAGAGAGTGACTGAATGAGAAAACGTAGAGAGAGTGACTGAATGAGAACGTAGAGAGTGACTGAATGAGAAAACGTAGAGAGTGACTGAATGAGAAAACGTAGAGTGTGACTGAATGAGAAAAAGTAGAGTGGCTGAATGAGAAAACGTAGAGAGAGTGACTGAATGAGAACGTAGAGAGAGTGACTGAATGAGAAAACGTAGAGAGTGTGACTGGAAGAGAAAATGGAGAGAGAGTGACTGAATCAGAAAACGTAGAGTGAGAGTGACTGAATGAGAACGTAGAGAGAGTGACTGAATGAGAACGTAGAGAGAGTGACAATGAGAAAACGTAGAGAGAGAGTGACTGAATGAGAAAACGTAGAGAGTGACTGAATGAGAAAACGTAGAGAGTGACTGAATGAGAAAACGTAGAGAGAGTGGCTGAATGAGAAAACGTAGAGAGAGTGACTGAATGAGAACGTAGAGAGAGTGACTGAATGAGAAAATGTAGAGAGTGTGACTGAATCAGAAAACGTAGAGTGAGAGTGACTGAATGAGAACGTAGAGAGAGTGACTGAATGAGAAAACGTAGAGAGAGAGTGACTGAATGAGAAAATGTAGAGAGAGTGACTGAATGAGAACGTAGAGAGAGAGTGACTGAATGAGAACGTAGAGAGAGTGACTGAATGAGAACGTAGAGAGAGTGACTGAATGAGAAAACATAGAGAGAGAGTGACTGAATGAGAACGTAGAGAGAGTGACTGAATGAGAACGTAGAGAGAGTGACTGAATGAGAAAACGTAGAGAGAGAGTGACTGAATGAGAACGTAGAGAGAGTGACTGAATGAGAAAACGTAGAGAGAGTGACTGAATGAGAACGTAGAGAGAGTGACTGAATGAGAACGTAGAGAGAGTGACTGAATGAGAAAATGTAGAGAGTGTGACTGGAAGAGAAAAGGGAGAGAGAGTGACTGAATGAGAAAACGTAGAGAGAGTGACTGAATGAGAACGTAGAGAGAGTGACTGAATGAGAAAACATAGAGAGAGAGTGACTGAATGAGAACGTAGAGAGAGTGACTGAATGAGAAAACGTAGAGAGAGTGACTGAATGAGAAAACGTAGTGGCTGAATGAGAAAACGTAGAGAGAGAGTGACTGGAAGAGAAAACGTAGAGAGTGACTGGAAGAGAAAACGTAGAGAGTGACTGAATGAGAAAACGTAGAGTGTGTGACTGGAAGAGAAAAGGGAGAGAGTGACTGAATGAGAAAACGTAGAGTGAGAGTGACTGAATGAGAAAACGTAGAGGGAGTGACTGAATGAGAAAATGTAGAGCGAGTGACTGAATGAGAAAACGTAGAGAGAGTGACTGGAAGTGAAAACGTAGAGAGAGTGACTGAATGAGAAAACGTAGAGTGAGAGTGACTAAATGAGAAAGTAGAGAGAGTGACTGCATGAGAAAACGTAGAGAGAGTGACAATGAGAAAACGTAGATAGAGTGACAATGAGAAAACGTAGAGAGTGACTGAATGAGAAAATGTAGAGAGAGAGTGACTGAATGAGAAAATGTAGAGAGAGAGTGACTGAATGAGAAAATGTAGAGAGAGTGACTGAATGAGAACGTAGAGAGAGTGACTGAATGAGAAAAGGGAGAGAGAGTGACTGAATGAAAAAACGTAGAGAGTGTGACTGGAAGAGAAAACGTAGAGTGACTGAATGAGAAAAGGTAGAGAGTGTGACTGGAAGAGAAAAGGGAGAGAGAGTGACGGAATGAGAAAACGTAGAGAGAGAGTGACTGAATGAGAAAACGTAGAGAGAGTGACAATGAGAAAACGTAGAGAGAGTGACTGAATGAGAACGTAGAGAGTGACTGAATGAGAGAACGTAGAGAGAGTGACTGAATGAGAAAACGTAGAGAGAGTGACTGAATGAGAACGTAGAGAGTGACTGAATGAGAAAACGTAGAGAGTGACTGAATGAGAAAACGTAGAGTGTGACTGAATGAGAAAACGTAGAGTGGCTGAATGAGAAAACGTAGAGAGAGTGACTGAATGAGAACGTAGAGAGAGTGACTGAATGAGAAAACGTAGAGAGTGTGACTGGAAGAGAAAATGGAGAGTGAGTGACTGAATCAGAAAACGTAGAGTGAGAGTGACTGAATGAGAACGTAGAGAGAGTGACTGAATGAGAAAACGTAGAGAGAGAGTGACTGAATGAGAAAATGTAGAGAGTGTGACTGGAAGAGAAAAGGGAGAGAGAGTGACTGAATGAGAAAACGTAGAGAGAGTGACTGAATGAGAACGTAGAGAGAGTGACTGAATGAGAAAACGTAGAGAGAGTGACAATGAGAAAACGTAGATAGAGTGACAATGAGAAAACGTAGAGAGTGACTGAATGAGAAAATGTAGAGAGAGAGTGACTGAATGAGAAAATGTAGAGAGAGAGTGACTGAATGAGAAAATGTAGAGAGAGTGACTGAATGAGAACGTAGAGAGAGTGACTGAATGAGAAAAGGGAGAGAGAGTGACTGAATGAAAAAACGTAGAGAGTGTGACTGGAAGAGAAAACGTAGAGTGACTGAATGAGAAAAGGTAGAGAGTGTGACTGGAAGAGAAAAGGGAGAGAGAGTGACGGAATGAGAAAACGTAGAGAGAGAGTGACTGAATGAGAAAACGTAGAGAGAGTGACAATGAGAAAACGTAGAGAGAGTGACTGAATGAGAACGTAGAGAGTGACTGAATGAGAGAACGTAGAGAGAGTGACTGAATGAGAAAACGTAGAGAGAGTGACTGAATGAGAAAACGTAGAGAGTGACTGAATGAGAAAACGAAGAGAGTGACTGAATGAGAAAACGTAGAGTTTGACTGAATGAGAAAACGTAGAGTGGCTGAATGAGAAAACGTAGAGAGAGTGACTGAATGAGAACGTAGAGAGAGTGACTGAATGAGAAAACGTAGAGAGTGTGACTGGAAGAGAAAATGGAGAGTGAGTGACTGAATCAGAAAACGTAGAGTGAGAGTGACTGAATGAGAACGTAGAGAGAGTGACTGAATGAGAAAACGTAGAGAGAGAGTGACTGAATGAGAAAATGTAGAGAGTGTGACTGGAAGAGAAAAGGGAGAGAGAGTGACTGAATGAGAAAACGTAGAGAGAGTGACTGAATGAGAACGTAGAGAGAGTGACTGAATGAGAAAACGTAGAGAGAGTGACTGAATATGAGAACGTAGAGAGTGACTGAATGAGAAAACGTAGAGAGAGTGACTGAATGAGAAAACGTAGAGTGGCTGAATGAGAAAACGTAGAGAGAGTGACTGAATGAGAACGTAGAGAGAGTGACTGAATGAGAAAACGTAGAGAGTGTGACTGGAAGAGAAAATGTAGAGAGTGTGACTGGCAGAGAAAATGTAGAGAGAGTGACTGGAAGAGAAAACGTAGAGAGAGTGACTGAATGAGAAAACGTAGAGAGAGAGTGACTGAATGAGAAAATGTAGAGAGTGTGACTGGAAGAGAAAAGGGAGAGAGAGTGACTGAATGAGAAAACGTAGAGAGAGTGACTGAATGAGAAAACGTAGAGCGAGTGACAATGAGAACGTAGAGAGAGTGACTGAATGAGAAAACATAGAGAGAGAGTGACTGAATGAGAACGTAGAGAGTGACTGAATGAGAAAACGTAGTGGCTGAATGAGAAAACGTAGAGAGAGAGTGACTGGAAGAGAAAACATAGAGAGTGACTGGAAGAGAAAACGTAGAGAGTGACTGAATGAGAAAACGTAGAGAGTGTGACTGGAAGAGAAAAGGGAGAGAGAGTGACTGAATGAGAAAACGTAGAGAGAGAGTGACTGAGTGAGAAAACGTAGAGTGAGAGTGACTGAATGAGAAAACGTAGAGAGTGACTGAATGAGAAAACGTAGAGAGAGTGACTGAATGAGAAAATGTAGAGCGAGTGACTGAATGAGAAAACGTAGAGAGAGTGACTGGAAGAGAAAACGTAGAGAGAGTGACTGAATGAGAAAACGTAGAGTGAGAGTGACTGAATGAGAAAACGTAGAGAGTGTGACTGGAAGAGAAAACGTAGAGTGACTGAATGAGAAAACGTAGTTAGTGTGACTGGAAGAGAAAACGTAGAGAGTGACTGAATGAGAAAACGTAGTTAGTGTGACTGGAATAGAAAAGAGAGAGGGAATGCGGAGTGAGAAGGATGCAGTGTGCTGTATTGGCTGACCCCTGGCCGTCCGGCCGAGGCTCTGATGTTTTCATGGCTCCTGGACACACTGACAGAGACAGACAGACAATCGGACGGATGGACAGATCCGAGGAGGAGAAAGAGGGCCGTAGAGTTAGCCAAGGCAATATCCTGACATGGTCCTATCTCTCTCTCATCAGCTAGCACGGCTTACTGTAGATATTTGGTTATTTAGCCTCCCCCTTTATCCAACACTAATAAATACACAGCCACTAAGGCCTTCCCCCTGTTCTACCCAGAAACACCCATCACACGGTGTCGGCTAAACTAAGACATCAACATCTCCCCTCGTCCTGTGAGTCATTTACCAGCTGCTGACAGATATAAGGGAAGAGGAGGGAGAGTTGAGGCCCACAACAGGTCATTCAACACCTATTAGTGTGTCAGGCTGTGTTAGTGTGTCAGGTTGAGGCTGTGAGACCAAGGATAGTTCCAGTACTGGACAGTATGCCTTCACACTGGATTCAACAGAACCACTTTGGGGTAGATAGTATGGAAAATGTTTGAGGAATTGATCAGAAGTGAATTGTTGAATATTACATTTCATTATAGACAATTTTCATGTTCCAAAATCTTGGAGTGTGTGTGAGTGAAAACAGGGGGTTTTACTGTCCACCTTGGTTATAGGGCTGGACAATAATACCAGGCCACTCCGCTACTGTTCTCCCATCACTAGCATATGCAGTACTGTCACCATACGGAACCTTTCCTGTGTTCGCTTTCATCCAAACGGTCCTGACATGTCTGAATAATCCACTAACTCCCAGTAAATTCTCTCAAACGGCTAACTCAAAGTGAGACTAGGGGAAGCAGCTGGAAGACTAGCAGCATTCGAGACTCATGTTCAAGTGATAACCATTATGGCATCCTCGGGTATTCACTGGAACTCAGTTCTATTCATGTGTGTGTTTTCCCGGCGTGTGGACAAACCCAGTCCTCAGTACAGTCAATGGTCAGGCCAGCCTGTGGTGGTTTCAGTGTACATGACATGCTTCATGACAAAAGGAAGGATGTCATCAACTACAGAGCTGATCTACTGGCATGAGAATACACACAGAGACACACGTTATCCCGTTCCGACTGCAGGAACCCTGTGTTGGATGAGGGAGGAAATATCCTGTATTATGTCTAATGCTGTTTTTAATTGAATAGTAGAGACCAGTACATAAATCATTTGTCCAAACACCGGCACAGTGAAATTGGAGACAATTCAAGGCAAAAAATATATATCTTTTTTGCTACCAATACACTTCATTTTAAGTCATGCTCATCTCTTTATTTAGTTAAATCGCATGAAATGTAATTGTATTAAAAGCTTGGCTTGTTCTTTGTTCACAGATGTGACAGTGTTTGAACTTTAATATCTCAAACCAGATTGGTATCATTCTCTCATTCTTTAACTACAGCTTTAGTTGATCTAACAACTCAAACCGCCAACCTTTATTTTCTCCAAGAGGAGAACTCTGTGTCCCTTCGGCTGTGTTCTGCTACCCACTCACCCCCTCTCTCTTTCGCTGTTTCTCCTGCAGCAAAGCCAAGCCTCCCCCCCAGATCTCCCCCAGTAAGTCCAGTGGAGGAGAGTTCTGTGTGGCTGCTGTCTTTGCTGCCTCACGCTCCTGGTACATGACCAACCCCAACATGAAGAGAGAGAAAGGTGAGGAGGGGTCGCTTTGGCTTTGTAGCATTATGTTCATCATGACATATCCCACTAGTGCATTAGTATCCTAGCTGTTACCCCCAAAACCACCATCACACTAAAACACTTTCATTTCGCTTTCATTTGGCTAAATGTAGAAGTTTAAAATCGGTGTGAGAATCGCAAATACCATTTGACTTGGATCTGTGCATTGACCTTTCTAATCCCCCTGTGTAGACCCAACATTAAGGTCAAGGAAGTACAAACCCACTCAGGGAGATGCTGGGCGAAGTAGACAAAACACTTAGCAATGTCACAACACCACGCTCCTCTTACTTTGTAACATTGACCTGTTGACCTCCCCTGTTCCTCAGACCAGTCCAGCCGGTCAGTGGTGGAGTCCCTCTACATCCTCAGTTGCTATGGCACCCTAGTGGAGCATGTCCTGGAGCCTCGGCCAATCAGCACAGCCCAGAAGATCAGCGATGACACACCCCTGGAGCTCAACACATGTCCACGGGCCTGCTGGAGCCTGGCCAGGTAACTGACCCTTTCTCACACACACACTTTCTCTCTCTCACACACACTCTCTCTCTCACACACACACACTCTGCTAAGCTGTGGTTCATGTTATGAAGATTTACTTACATTACTGTATAACTGCACAATATATTACTGTATGTGATTTATACAGTAGTGCACTACATTGGGAATAGGGTGCCATTTGGGAGAGATCCTGAGATGTTCTCTGTAATTGACTGTGTGTTTGTTGTGTTTGGTTGTTACAGGACTCCACTGTGGAATGAGCTGCAGCCTCCCTTTCTCTCCAACCACCCTCTGGTGCTGGCCTCTGACCTGGTGCAATATTACCAATACCTCCTGGCTGGATGTAAGTGTTATACACTGTGTGTGTATATGTACTATTTGTGCGTGTGTATGTGTGCACCATTAGCCCGGTGCCAGTTTATTCTCTATGGGAGATTGTCTTTGCCTTCTTATTGGTGACATGCTGAGAGTAGGGCCCTTTCAGTCCTCCTCCATTACGTCCCTGTTCCCTCTTAAAACCCTCAGTGGAGATCAGACATCAGTCCATCTGAGTAGTGCTCTGGCCTCAGATCTCTTATCACACAAACTATCAGCTTTTCAGCCGTTCTGTTCCGTCTGTACGGCGTTTTCCATCAAGTCTTTGTCAGTGTGTCGCTGTGTCTGTCTCGTCTGGACAAGTCAGCATGACAACGCTAACAGCTCAACCAACTCCACTCAACTCATTCAAATGAAGCCGATTAGCCAGCCTCAACTCCTTCTAACTCAGTAACAAGTACAAAGAGCACCAAGCACTTCAGGTTGATATGTGACAGGCTGTGGAGGCTGGAGATGGCAGAGGGAAGAGGAGGGTGACTCTGGAGGGCAGAGTGTACACGGATGGCCACACATTTAACTTAACCTCTGTTATAACTGTGCGTTGTTGCATTAGCTGCATAATCATAAACATAAATCAGTAATTAGCTCTTGAAGTGCCGTTGGGGCAAATCCCCTTCTCATCCCGTGTGCTTGTTCTTCTGTCTCCTCTATTCTACGCTAAAATGTCTACCTCCCAAATGGCACCCTATTCCCTACTTAGTGTACTACTTTTGACCTGAGTCCAATGGTCAACAGTAGTGCAGTATAGGGAATAGGGTGCCATTTGGGAGGTAGACATTCTCCCAGTGCTAAGGGCTGAACGGGTAGGATATTTTCTCAAATGAGTTCTAATAGTCCTTTCTAGTGTCAGAGCAAGGAAGTTAAGTTGGTGTGATTGTTCGGCAGCGGGCATCGGCGCTGGGTTTAGTGTTACTTGGTCCTGTGAGAAGGCACAATGGGCCAGACAGAGGGCACAATGGGCCAGACAGAGTGCATAATGATTTAGTCTCTGTGCTTTCTCACAATTAGCTCCAATTAGTGATGTACAAAATATCACCCCCCCCACCCACCTCATCTGTCTCTCCCTCGCCCCCGTTCCTCCTGACAGCCGAGCAGCACCAACCCTATCGTGCTCACACACTCAGGTCAATACAATATGCACTTACTTCATTTGCTGTCTTGTACTTCTACCCATTGCTCCGCTCCACCCCCAGGCGTTTCCTGCATGCTACTACGGCTCACGGAGTGCCTGCCACCTTTCCTTCCTCCGCTTTGCACCCGTTCTGTTTCATAACACTGTGCGTCCACTCTGCTCACCAGCTGATGGATGGGCAGAGATGATGTGATCCAGGGGGGTCAATCTGACCCGGGGATGCCACACAACACACACACTGTGTTGGCCTTCTCCAGTGGTGTGTAAAGATCAGAGTTTATGGAGGGAGAAGCTGCTGCTCTCCACCCTGCTCCAATACAAACTACAGTATCAGGGTCTAGTTTACGTAGTAGATACTACCTCAAATGTCAACAAGCAGAAGGAGTGCGTGACGGGAGTAGAAAGGGATAGGAAAGCGAAGAAGACAGAGAAACGTGGAGGAGATGAGAGGTCACAAAGAGAAATATGGAGAGAGGGAGGGAGCGAGGCAGGGAGCAAGGCAGGGGGGTATGATAAATCAATGGTATCTTTTTTAGATCTGCAAATGAGTGTGTATTCAGGGACCTAGCTGGGTTCCACAACCTTCTAGAGTATGGGGTTAGTGTTTACATGTTGTGTGATTGACAGCTGCTGCTCTCTCTATATTGAATGACCGGTGTGATTAAAAATGCATGTTGCTGTGGAGGGATGGAGCTCAGGGTCATGCCAGCCCAGCCGGAGAGGAGCCTCGCAGGCTGGTGATTAAAAACAGCGGTGGCGCCACTTCATGGTCACTATCTCTACCTGTCCGTCTGCCCAGCCCACTAGCACCGCTCTGGGCCCGCTCTGCTCTGCCACAGCCTGGTAAACAGCAACTCCACTACACTGCTGGGGATGATAAGAGACAGAGAGAGAGAGGTGCACAGACACACACTCACAGACAGACACACACACACACACACTCACTCACTCACTCATGGACGGACGGACGGACACAGTGAGATATGAGGATGACGTGCTGGTCTCCATCCAGCTTTGATGGCTCAGGGAATCGTCACTGTTATGTGAATGGCTCAGCCAGCCAGTTAGGAGAAACAGAGACCCTTTTTATTCTAAAAGGCCCAATGTGAATAAATGGGGCCAATTTGTGTTGCCCTGAGGTGTCTTGAGTAGATTTAAACCTGTGGTCGGATCCCTTAGAATAACACCACCACACGATTGACGAATGTGAGGCTTTTTTCCTTCTTCATTTGCAGCGTTCATTCTTGAGATTTAGGGTATATTTTCAGTTTATTGAAGTGTGGGGGCTGTATTCATATAGCTGTGTGTTCAGACACCTCTTCCCCGGCCGCAAGACTTCACCGAGGCAAACATGGCGTGAATAATTGACCTTCTGGCTGGCTCCTCTGAGTAGGCTGGACACTTCAGTGGTGGCTGCGCTGGTGCTTTTTGGCCCTGGCCTCCCCCTAGTTTCAAGTTTTTACCTCTGGGCTGATTGGTCTTTACCTCTGGGCTGTTTGGTCTTTACCTCTGGGCTGATTGGTCTTTACCTCTGGGCTGATTGGTCTTTACCTCTGGGCTGATTTGTCTTTACCTCTGGTCTGATTGGTCTTTACCTCTGGGCTGATTGGTCTTTACCTCTGGGCTGATTGGTCTTTACCTCTGGGCTGATTGGTCTTTACCTCTGGGCTGTTTGGTCTTTACCTCTGGGCTGTTTGGTCTTTACCGCTGGGCTGTTTGGTCTTTACCTCTGGGCTGTTTGGTCTTTACCTCTGGGCTGTTTGGTCTTTACCTCTGGGCTGTTTGGTCTTTACCTCTGGGCTGTTTGGTCTTTACCTCTGGGCTGTTTGGTCTTTACCTCTGGGCTGTTTGGTCTTTACCTCTGGGCTGTTTGGTCTTTACCTCTGGGCTGTTTGGTCTTTACCTCTGGGCTGTTTGGTCTTTACCTCTGGGCTGTTTGGTCTTTACCTCTGGGCTGTTTGGTCTTTACCTCTGGGCTGTTTGGTCTTTACCTCTGGGCTGTTTGGTCTTTACCTCTGGGCTGTTTGGTCTTTACCTCTGGGCTGTTTGGTCTTTACCTCTGGGCTGTTTGGTCTTTACCTCTGGGCTGTTTGGTCTTTACCGCTGAGCTGATTGGTCTTTACCGCTGGGCTGTTTGGTCTTTACCTCTGGGCTGTTTGGTCTTTACCTCTGGGCTGTTTGGTCTTTACCTCTGGGCTGTTTGGTCTTTACCTCTGGGCTGTTTGGTCTTTACCGCTGAGCTGTTTGGTCTTTACCTCTGGGCTGTTTGGTCTTTACCTCTGGGCTGTTTGGTCTTTACCTCTGGGCTGTTTGGTCTTTACCTCTGGGCTGTTTGGTCTTTACCTCTGGGCTGTTTGGTCTTTACCGCTGGGCTGTTTGGTCTTTACCTCTGGGCTGTTTGGTCTTTACCGCTGGGCTGTTTGGTCTTTACCTCTGGGCTGTTTGGTCTTTACCTCTGGGCTGTTTGGTCTTTACCTCTGGGCTGTTTGGTCTTTACCGCTGGGCTGTTTGGTCTTTACCTCTGGGCTGTTTGGTCTTTACCTCTGGGCTGTTTGGTCTTTACCTCTGGGCTGTTTGGTCTTTACCGCTGAGCTGATTGTTAAAGAAAAAGTGGGAAAGGAGGATCAGCCATAGACAAGCACTGTACAAGCCGGCCTTGTCAGATAGTGACATTATCCCAACTGGCCTTCCGAATTGTCAAAAAGGACTGCCCAAATCAGTGAGAGAGAGAGAGACCACCTCAGATCATTAGTCTTATCTCTCCCCAGAGATCATCAGGTCATCAGTCAGACCTGATCAATATCTGGCCCTGCTTTGTTCTGGGTCTACTCACTTTACCTGCTGTTACTGCTACTGTCATCCACCAGACAACTAACTCTGTCTGAAATTACACCATATTCCGATATAGTGCACTACTTTTGACCAGTGGGAATAAAGGGAATAGGGTGCCATTTTGGATGCATCCCTGCACTTCCTACTGCTACTGGCCTTGACCAGACCACTCACTGTGTGTCTCCTCTGATCAGCAGAACTACACCACTTCCTCTTAGAACACAGAGACACAGGCTCATTAAGATCGCTTAGGAACATTTTTAAAATCACTTTTATTTTTTGATGGTGTGTTACCAGAACAGGGTATTTTCCATAGAATAACACCAATCGGATTTGCCTGGTAAACACCATAAATTTGTTATAATTCTACTTCATAGGAATGGTTACATTATTCCGCCTGAGTCAGTTCAGATTGTAGTCTTTGCTATCAACTATCACTGAAGCAATTATGCCGTCTTGCGTTAATGAAATAGTACACGGTTTCAGACAGGTAGTGTAGTGAGCCTTCAATAGTCATGTATTAGTGGACCAGTGTAGCCATCTGCTGCGCTGGGAGAAAAAAACTTTTCCTGAATGCATGACTGCTGTCTGCACATCAAAATGATGTTATTTTTCTCTGAATTGCCCTGTGAAAGCCTAACACTGTAAGATCGTATTTTATAACTAGTCATGTTGGACAGAACAAGCTTGCCCACCTGACCCAGATTTATAATGGGCCGTTTTTGGATTGCATAAACAACAACAGTAATTGTGAAAGGGATGGCGAGGATGTAGGGTTGTGTTCCCAACAACTACAAGTGTGCTTGCTGTAGTTCCTCAGCGTCACAGCTAGGAGAGCTTAAACACCTTATAGTTGAAGACTTTTCTTTGAGTCATAAAAATAGATTGAAATGACTTAGGAACTGTGACCACTTGGAGACACCAGTTAGTCCTCTCACTCAAACCCTTGTCATTGTTTTATGTTGCACCTACCCCATATTTTCCAGGAAAAGCGGTGAATTGCACAAAATCAGCAGTGTAATGTTTGGATTCTTGTGTCAGGTAAACTGTTGTCCTCAACTTTGGTCTAATAATTTTCCCATAATCTTTAAACTCTTACCTTTAAATTGCTACCATGCTTATGCATATGCTTTTCATATTTCTTCTGGAAGAAACATTTCAATTTAGCCGTGTCCATATAGGCCAATTCCCGCCAGTGTAAAGGGTTAAGAAAGTCTGTGAAGACCTTAAAAGCAGCAGACCCAATGGCTGTCTATTGATATATCTATATATTTATCCAGCCACTCACTCTGGTAGTTATGTCTCTAACTGTTTGGTGGGGTCAGTCTGTCTCTATATCCCTACATTCGCTAACACACACACACGCACACACAGAGGTCTGTCTGTGCTTGGCCCTTGGGGATGACCACTGCCTCCCCACTCAGGAGCATGTCCGTCCGGCTCTCTCAGGCCAATGGAAGCCCCCCCCACCCCCACAACGCCGTAACCCGAGCCAGCCAGCAACTGCTCCAAAGCATCAATAATTAATTAGGGAACAGCTATTGCCCCCAAGGGTCAGAGAGCAAGAGTAGAGCAGGAGGGAGAGCGAGTGGAAGGAAGGAAGGAGGGAGGGGTAGTAATGATTTTGTTTAATAAGTAACATAAGCAGGCTTTGTTAGAGAGCAACATAAGTATCTGGCTAGGAACCACACACACCTTCACGCTACCCGTCTCTCCAGAGCAGGTGAGAGCAGTGTGTTACAAGCTTTTAGGAAAATAAGGTCAGCCTCTCCACAGTGGAAGAGTGTCAGTCAAGGTATTTGTTACAGCGCTGCTGTGTATGTTGTGTCAAACCGACAAGCACACCTCCTTAAGAAGCCTCCCAACACCTGCTCTACGCACGAGAGACCCAGAGAGAGACCCAGAGAGAGACCCAGAGAGAGACCCAGAGAGAGACCCAGAGAGAGAGCGAGGGAGAGAAAAGGCAAGAGAGGGGGCAGCAGTGCCTTGTGCGCTCCAGATGAGAACTTAACAACTTTATTAGTAATTCCTGCATTAAACAAATTCACCACGGACTGGGGGGGGGGGGGGGTGCTAGGCCCTGAGGTGCCAGGAGAAAAGACAGATTTTACACATTGAGCTTCATTCTCCACTCCTGCTTATTAACGCGTGTTAATACTCTGTCTGTCTGGGTGCCTCTCTGCCTGTGCTGCTGACGGAGCCTCATACACACACACACATGCACGCTCACTCACACACATGAGTGTGTACACATGTTCTCTCTCACTTACACATGCTCCTACACACACTCAGGCACACCCATGCCCTTTTTGCTCTCTTAACTGAGTGTCAGAGAAACAAGCCAACAGGAAAAACTTGAGCTTTGTCTCTCTCTCCTTGTCTGTCTGTCTGTCCCTCGCTTTCTTTCTCTCTCTCACTCTAACAAACACCATCAACCTCTCTCTGTGTCCACAGTGGTGCCCCCTGGAAGCCCGGGTCCTGTCACGCGCCACGAGTCTTACGACAGCCTGACGTCAGACCACAGCGGACAGGAGGACGAGGAGTGGCTCTCACAGGTGAGACGGACACTGCCCGGCTGGCACCTCTGAGTGATAACCAAGTCAACATCATGAAACACGCCAGCACTAACACGCCTGATTCAGGTAATCTAAAGGGTTGAAGCTCAGTTACCGGATAGATCTGGTTTATTAATGCTGGGCTATAACAAAAATGTGCACCTTCTGGGGTTCCACCAGGAATGGATTGAGGAGCCCTCCCAATCTATAGCAGCATCAAAGCATTTGCATTATCTGCACTTCACATGTCCTATGGTGGCTAAAGAGGGACAGTCATCCCTTCAAGAGCCTATCACTCAGCAAACTATTTATTTTCTCTCATAGAGGACTTATCCTTGGCACTAGCCGGTAGGGGGGAAATGAGTGCCTTTTGCGTCCCTTTGACATTTTAAGTCGAAATTGTGCCCAAATATTGAATTTTGAAGAGCCTGTTATACTAAATTAAGTGCCCTTTAATACACTGCTCAAAAAAATAAAGGGAACACTAAAATAACACATCCTAGATCTGAATGAATGAAATATTCTTATTAAATACTTTTTTCTTTACATAGTTGAATGTGCTGACAACAAAATCACACAACAAAATCACACAAGTTATCAATGGAAATAAAATGTATCAACCCATGGAGTCACACTCAAAATTAAAGTGGAAAACCACACTACAGGCTGATCCAACTTTGATGTAATGTCCTTAAAACAAGTCAAAATGAGGCTCAGTAGTGTGTGTGGCCTCCACGTGCCTGTAAGATCTCCCTACAACGCCTGGGCATGCTCCTGGTGAGGTGGCGGATGGTCTCCTGAGGTATCTCCTCCCAGACCTGGACTAAAGCATCCGCCAACTCCTGGACAGTCTGTGGTGCAACGTGGCGTTGGTGGATGGAGTGAGACATGATGTCCCAGATGTGCTCAATTGGATTCAGGTCTGGGGAACGGGCGGGCCAGTCCATAGCATCAATGCCTTCCTCTTGCAGGAACTGCTAACACACTCCAGCCACATGAGGTCTAGCATTGTATTGCATTAGGAGGAACCCAGGGCCAACCGCACCAGCATATGGTCTCACAAGGCGTCTGAGGATCTCATCTCGGTACCTAATGGCAGTCAGGCTACCTCTGGCGAGCACATGGAGGGCTGTGCGGCCCCCCAAAGAAATGCCACCCCACACCATGACTGACCCACCGCCAAACCGGTCATGCTGGAGGATGTTGCAGGCAGCAGAACGTTCTCCACGGCGTCTCCAGACTCTGTCACGTCTGTCACGTGCTCAGTGTGAACCTGCTTTCATCTGTGAAGAGCACAGGGCGCCAGTGGCGAATTTGCCAATCTTGGTGTTCTCTGGCAAATGCCTAATGTCCAGCACGGTGTTGGGCTGTAAGCACAACCCCCACCTGTGGACGCCGGGCCCTCATACCACCCTCATTGAGTCTGTTTCTGACCGTTTGAGCAGACACATGCACATTTGTGGCCTGCTGGAGGTAATTTTGCAGGGCTCTGGCAGTGCTCCTCCTGCTCCTCCTTGCACAAAGGCGGAGGTAGCGGTCCTGCTGCTGGGTTGTTGCCCTCAACGGCCTCCTCCACGTCTCCTGATGTACTGGCCTGTCTCCTGGTAGCGCCTCCATGCTCTGGACACTACGCTGACAGACACAGCAAACCTTGCCACAGCTCGCATTGATGTGCCATCCTGGATGAGCTGCACTACCTGAGCCACTTGTGTGGGTGGTAGACGCCGTCTCATGCTACCACTAGAGTGAAAGCACTGCCAGCATTCAAAAGTGACCAAAACATCAGCCAGGAAGCATAGGAACTGAGAAGTGGTATGTGGTTACCACCTGTAGAACCACTCCTTTATTGGGGGTGTCCTGCTAATTGCCTATAATTTCCACCTGTTGTCTATTCCATTTGCACAACAGCATGTGAAATGTATTGTCAATCAGTGTTGCTTATATTATAGTTATATTGTGTTTACGTGTTCCCTTTATTTTTTTGAGCAGTGTATATTGTACAGCACTAAGAAACCAGATTTTTTTAAATGAATAAAGACTTGATAAAGTTCCCAAATTGTGCATTTTGACATGTCCCTCTTCTGGGACTTCTGGGAAGACTTAACCTACTTAACCCCAACATGTCTCAAATGTTTTACTGTCATTGTAAAGCCCTAGTTGTTGCTTTGACAAAATCATTCCTTAAGATGATTATTTAATGTTATTAGTGATTCATTTTAAGGTATAAAAAAACAAACCCTGTACATAATCTTAAGGTCAATCCTGTTACAGGAACTGAACTCTCGTTTTAATATGGTGAAACTATTCCTTTATAAATATTTTTTTCAAAAGAAATCACAAACATCTAATAGTTATATCCTAGTGTAAAAGCAGCTGGTTCTACTCTTTGGCCATTTTCTGTTGTTTGTTGGTGGAAAACTGAGTGTGTCAAGTATAACATGTCAACCCTGTCACCCATAGATAGACAAAACTTTTTTTGTGAAGCCTGCATTCAATCGCCACTCCCTGCCCTCCAAGCTTCCTTTCCCCCTGTCACAAGAGGATTCATGGCTGATTTAGGATGAAATCGTCAACCCCGTTACGGTCAACCCTGTTACTTTATTTGGCGCTTAATAGGCACTTACTCTACTAATTTTTGAGATGGGAGAACGTTTTTTGTGTTCTTTATGACAGAATGTGTTTGTTTTTTCCACCAAGTTAACTTACTCAAAAGGCACCTAATTGGTGGAATGACCCAGGAGCTAATAGGTAGTTTTTGGACTAAGTGACTCTTGACTCTTAGATTCCTTGTCTTTGTCCAGCGGTGCATGATGCCACTATTACAGCATGAAATAAGATTACATTTTAATCTAATAGCAAATAGTGGTCATTTTGGCACTGAGTACTGCCGTGAGATGTGGTTTGGAGGGATATACAGTGCCTTCGGAAAGTATTCAGACCCCTTGACTTTTTCCACATTTTGTTATGTTACAGCCTCATTCTAAAATAGATTAAAGAAAAACTATTCCTCAGCAATCTACACACGGACTCGAAATTGAGCTCAGGTGCATCCTGTTACCATTGATCATCCTTGATGTTTCTACAACTTGATTGGAGTCCACCTGTGTTAAATTCAATTCATTGGACATGATTTGGAAAGGCACACACCTGTCTATATAAGGTCCCACAAAAATGTCTGCCGCATTGAAAGTCCCCAAGAACACAGTGGCCAAGTTTGGAACCACCAAGGGCTCCGTCAGGGAGGTGACCAAGAACCCAATGGTCACTCTGGTAGAGCTCCAGTGTTCCTTTAAGATGGGTGAACCTTCCAGAAGGACAACCATCTCTGCAGCACCAACCAGGCCTTTATGGTAGAGAAGCCAGATGGAAGCCAATCCTCAGTAAAAGGCAAATGACAGCCCGCTTGGAGTTCGCCAAAAGGCACCTAAAGGACTCTGACCATGAGAAACAATATTCTTTGGTCTGACGAAACCCAGTCTGGAGGAAACCTGGCACCATCCCTACAGTGAAGCATGGTGGTGGCAGCATTAGGCTGTGGGGATGTTTTTCAGCAGCAGGGACTGGGAGACTAGTCCGGATCGAGGGAAAGATAAACAGCGCAAAGTACAGAGAGATCCTTGATGAAAACCTGCTTCAGGACCTCAGACTTGGGTGATGGTTCACCTTTTAACAGGATAATGACCTTAAGCACACAGCCAAGACAACGCAGGAGTGGTTTTGAGACAAGTGCAGCGACGCTCCCCATCCAGCCTGATAGAGCTTGAGAGGATCTGCAGGGAAGAATGGGAGAAATGCCCCAAATACAGGTGAGTCAAGCTTGTAGCGTCATACCCAAGAAGACTCGAGGCTATAATCGCTGCCAAAGGTGCTTCAACAAAGTACTGAGTATAGGGTCTGAATACTTATGAAAATGTGATGTTTCAGTTAGATTTTTTTGAAAATGTATTAAAAAAAATAAAATACCTGTTTTTGCTTTGTCATTATTGGGTATTGTGTGTTTAATTAATTTTAGAATGAGGCTGTAACGTAACAAAATGTGGAAAAATTTGTGGGGTCTAAATACTTTCCGAGGGCACTGTATGGTTGGGATATTTACATTACAGATAGATAAGTTGTATGGCGATACAGTTGAAGTCGGAAGGTTACATACACCTTAGCCAAATACAGTGGGGAGAACAAGTATTTGATACACTGCCGATTTTGCAGGTTTTCCTACTTACAAAGCATGTAGAGGTCTGTAATTTTTATCATAGGTACACTTCAACTGTGAGAGACAGAATCTAAAACCAAAATCCAGAAAATCACATTGTATGATTTTTAAGTAATTAATTTGCATTTTATTGCATGGCATAAGTATTTGATACATCAGAAAAGCAGAACTTAATATTTGGTACAGAAACCTTTGTTTGCAATTACAGAGATCATACGTTTCCTGTAGTCCTTGACCAGATTTGCACACACTGCAGCAGGGTGTTTTGGCCCACTCCCCCATACAGACCTTCTCCAGATCCTTCAGGTTTCGGGGCTGTCACTGGGAAATATGGACTTTCAGCTCCCTCCAAAGATGTTCTATTGGGTTCAGGTCTGGAGACTGGCTAGGCCACTCCAGGACCTTGAGATACTTCTTACGGAGCCACTCCTTAGTTGCCCTGGCTGTGTGTTTCGGGTCGTTGTCATGCTGGAAGACCAAGCCACGACACATCTTCAATGCTCTTACTGAGGGAAGGAGGTTGTTGGCCAAGATCTCGCGATACATGGCCCCATCCATCCTCCCCTCAATACGGTGCAGTCGTCCTGTCCCCTTTGCAGAAAAGCATCCCCAAAGAATGATGTTTCCACCTCCATGCTTCACGGTTGGGATGGGGTTCTTGGGGTTGTACTCATCCTCCTTCCTCCTCCAAACACGGCGAGTGGAGTTTAGACCAAAAAGCTCTATTTTTGTCTCATCAGACCACATGACCTTCCCATTCCTCCTCTGGATCATTCAGATGGTCATTGGCAAACTTCAGACGGGCCTGGACATGCGCTGGCTTGAGCAGGGGGACCTTGCGTGCGCTGCAGGATTTTAATCCATGATGGCGTAGTGTGTTACTAATGGTTTTCTTTGAGACTGTGGTCCCAGCTCTCTTCAGGTCATTGACCAGGTCCTGCCGTGTAGTTCTGGGCTGATCCCTCACCTTCCTCATGATCATTGATGCCCCACGAGGTGAGATCTTGCATGGAGCCCCAGACCGAGTGTGATTGACCGTCATCTTGAACTTCTTCCATTTTCTAATAATTGCGCCAACAGATGTTGCCTTCTCACCAAGCTGCTTGCCTATTGTCCTGTAGCCCATCCCAGCCTTGTGCAGGTCTACTATTTTATCCCTGATGTCCTTACACAGCTCTCTGGTCTTGGCCATTGTGGAGAGGTTGGAGTCTGTTTGATTGAGTGTGTGGACAGGTGTCTTTTATACAGGTAACGAGTTCAAACAGGTGCAGTTAATACAGGTAATGAGTGAAGAATGGGGGATTCTTAAAGAAAAACTAACAGGTCTGTGAGGGAATTTCCTTTCTTAGGTCAGTTAGGATCACCACTTTATTTTAAGAACGTGAAATGTCAGAGTAATAGTAGAGTGATTTATTTCAGCTTTTATTTATTTCATCAATTTCCCAGTGGGTCAGAAGTTTACATACACTCAATTAGTATTTATTAGCATTGCCTTGAAATTGTTTAACTTGGGTCAAACGTTTCGGGTAGCCTTCCACAAGCTTCCCACAATAAGGTGGGTGAATTTCGTCCCATTCCTCCTGACAGAGCTGGTGTAACAGAGTCAGGTTTGTAGGCCTCCTTGCTCGCACGTGCTTTTTCAGTTCTGCCCACACATTTTCTATAGGATTGAGGTCCAGGCTTTGTGATGGCCACTCCAATACCTTGACTTTGTTGTCCTTAAGCCATTTTGCCACAACTTTGGAAGTATGCTTGGGGATATTGTCCATTTGGAAGCTTTAACTTCCTGACTGATGTTTTGAGATGTTGCTTCAATATATCCACATAATTTTCCTTCCTTATGGTGCCATCTGTTTTGTGAAGTGCGCCAGTCCCTCCTGTAGCAAAGTACCCCCACAACATGATGCTGTACCCCCGTGCTTCACGGTTGGAATGGTGTTCTTCGTCTTGCAAGCGTCCCCCTTTTCCTCCAAACATAACGATGGTCATTATGGCCAAACAGTTCAAAAAGTACAATCTTTGTCCCCATGTGCAGTTGCAAACCGTAGTCTGGCTTTTTTATGGTGGTTTTGGAGCGGTGGCTTCTTCCTTGCTGAGCGGCCTTTCAGGTTATGTCGATATAGGACTTGTCTTACTGTGGATATAGATACTTCTGTACCTGTTTCCTCCAGCATCTTCACATGGTCCTTTGCTGTTGTTCTGGGATTGATTTGCACTTTTCGTACCAAAGTACGTTCATCTCTAGGAGACATATATATGCATACTATTGTTTGTACAGATGAACGTGGTACCTTCAGGCGTTTGGAAGTTGCTCCCAAGGATTAACCAGACTTGTCTACAATTTATTTTCTGAGGTCTTGGCTGATTTCTTTTTATTTTCCCATGTCGTCAAGCAACGAGGCACTGAGTTTGAAGGTAGGCCTTGAAATACATCCACAGGTACACCTCCAATTGACACAAATAATGTCAGTTAGCCTATCAGAAGCTTCTAATGCCATGACATTATTTTCTGTAGTTTTCCAAGCTGTTTCGAGGCACAGTCAACTTAGTGCATGTAAACTTCTGATCCACTGGAATTGTGATACAGTGAATTATAAGTGAAATAATATGTCTGTTGTTGGAAAATGACTTGTGCCATGCACAAAGTAGATGTCCTAACCGACTTGCCAAAACTATAGTTTGGTAACAAGACATTTGTGGAGTGGTTTATACACTTAGGTTGGAGTCATTAAAACTAGTTTATGTAAACTTCCGATTTCAACTGTATGACCCCACTATCTTCAGCTTGGTTAACCCTTCACTCCCTCATGTCTGAAGCCTGATCTCTGCAAGGAACCATCACATCTCCTCCAGTAATCATTTCTGGCCATATATAATGGATTGGGGTAAATGTTTCCATGTTATTCTGTGGTTAGTAACCACTATGATAGTGTTGCCGGGAGCCATACCAACTACCGTCTTTCTACCATCTCCTGCACCAAAAATAGTGAAGCTTGGCCGTATTTATGCTTGCGCTGTCCTATTTTTGGCCAGGTGAAGTCTTTTTAATGGAGATTGGCAGCCAGGCCACTAGGGGGAGTTGTGCTGTTTTGATAAGGTTGTGCTTCAAACTCCCAAGCAGTGATGGGGACACAGTACTATGGGGGGGTGGTGTCTGTCAGACAAACTAGTTAAGCCGAGGTTCTGACTTATTGCACTCAACAAAGATACCACAGTACTTGGAGGTTGTAGCAGTGCTATCCTCAGGAAACAGCACAGTGAATTTTAAATGACTATAATTCTCACACTGAATAGCTCCTGTAAATCATTGGATGAGGCTCCTCAACATGGCATCCCACTTGCCCTCCAGGTTATCCCAACACACTTACCTCGTCGCCTTTCAAATTCAAATGTGAAATGGCACTGGAAGACAGAACACTGGTCTTGATCCACTGTAGAAACAATCCTTCCAAGGTCATGCTGTCAATTCTGTTCTGTACAATAGTCTGGAGGATAAATAGTGAAACATGTATAGTATGATGATAATGGATAGATTGAGTTAGAGCACCGCTGTCTTGTGGATGTCATTAAATGATATTCCTTCATTAGATTATCAGCAGTGTTCAGAATCAGATGGATCTGCTTTTTTCTATTGAAGCGCCACATCGTGACCTTTGGTGTGTGCCGTCTGTCTGGGCCCTGTATGTAGCGCGACTCAGGAGACATTGCTTGTGTCCCAAATGTCCCCCTTTTCCCTTTATAGTGCACTACTTTTGACCAGGGCCCATAAGTCTGGTCAAAAGTAATGCATTATATATTGAATAGGGGGCCATTTGGGACAAAGCTTTGGTGCGTAATAGTGTAAGTGGCTCTCAAGTCTGTCAGATGACAACAATGCCAGAAGCAGCACCACAGATTCCCCCTTATCCTCCTGGTTTCAATACCCTCCATCAAGTCATCAGGTCAGGCTCTGACGGTCATGACACATTCTATTGGGTTATTGCAGTAGCGACCAGGCCTCTGGAGACTGGACTATAATTCTCTCCCTCCTCCACTTCCTGTGCTATACAGTGACTTCATATCCAAGTAAGCTGTTCTATCAACAGTCCTTTGGTGGTTCTGTGAGCTCTACACAACTCTGTGATAACTCATATTGTCAGGCACAGTATGTCAGGACAGGGCGCGACAGATAGGAGGGCGGAGGTGAGAGACCAACATCTGGCCCTGCGCCCCGACACTGAAGAGAGCCATGGCATCTGTTGATCTCTGGGGCTGGTCGACACTAATGTACACACACTGAAATCCTCTGTCTGTCTGTGTGTCTGTGTGTGGCCTAATTTACACAGCTGTGCCAAACCACTTATCACTCACACCCCATGGACGTATTATGAGACCCTATGCTGTCACCCCTGTCTTGGCTCTTCCACAGCCAAATAGACATAAGTGTGGAAGGAGGGGAGCCTGTGTTAAATAAACAAGACCGAAGGATTGAGAGGAGCTCTTAGTGAGAGAGTTGGAGAAGGGATAAGGGAGAGAGAATGAGAGCGAGGGATTGAGGCAGAGAGAGATTTTGAGGGCAGAGAGAGATTGAAGGAGAGGGCAGAGAGGGATTGAGGGAGAGCGCAGATAGGGATTGAGGGAGAGGGCAGATAGGGATTGAGGGAGAGGGCAGAGAGGGATTGAGGGAGAGGGCAGAGAGGGATTGAGGAAGAGGGCAGAGAGAGATTGAGGGAGAGGGCAGAGAGGGATTGAGGGAAAGGGCAGAGAGGGATTGAGGGAGAGAGCAGAGAGGGATTGAGGGAAAGGGCAGAGAGAGATTGAGGGAGAGGGCAGAGAGGGATTGAGGGAAAGGGCAGAGAGAGATTGAGGGAGAGAGCAGAGAGGGATTGAGGGAAAGGGCAGAGAGAGATTGAGGGAGAGGGAGAGGGCAGAGAGGGAAAGGGCAGAGAGGGATTGGGTGTAAAGAGAGGTAAAAGCTAGTTAGAATTGTTCTGTCCTCTCCTCATCTCCCCATCCATCTAGTGTAACATTACTGACAGACCTTTCTGGAGTCTGCCACGCTGTCATCTTAATGCCCACCATGCCATCTCTCAGGGGGCAGACGCTGCAGAGAGCTGTTCCTGAGCCTTAACGGCCACGGTGGCATTTCTCTGAAACAGTGACGCTAATGTGGCTCTGACGCTCGTCCTCTAATCCCATTGCCATGGAAATCTGTCTCCCTCATTTCCTCTTCCCCTAACTCACGCCGCCCCGCCCGCCAGCTCACTGGGACTACATCGGCTTGTCTCTGTGGACAACAGGCTTTAGTCTGACAGGTTTACATCCTGAACGGATGTGGACAGTGACGCTGTAGTAGTTATTTTATTACTCCCAAATGGGAAACTGGTTTTCAGCAGTTTGTACACACAGTACCAGTATTTAGTTCTACCTAAATGAAATAAAACAAAGATAACTGCACTATCCATTCCAGTGGTTTTGTTTCTAGCATGCTATTGCTAACGTTGTTGTCTGGCCCCTACCAGGTGGAGATAGTCACTCACACAGGGCCTCACCGTCGGCTGTGGATGGGTCCTCAGTTCCAGTTTAAGACCATCCACCCATCTGGTCAGACTACGGTCATCTCCTCCTCCTCCTCCGTGCTGCAGTCCCAGGGCCCCAGCGACATTCAACAGCCTCTGTTGGACTTCCACACTGATGACCTGGACCTACACAGTCTCAGGTAGGTAGACAATCATGCTGCTGTAGTTGTCTGTAACTTATGCTATTTTTAACAGGTCTCAATGATACTAATTATATATACTGTATAAATAACATGAAATCTGCAAATAAACACAGCATAACAGCAGATAAATAAACACACACATAGTAGCATTACATGTCTGTGTGTGTAGGATCCAGCCGGTGCGTTCTGAGCCGGTCAGCATGCCTGGTTCCTCTCGGCTGGTGGCTGAACGGAGGGGACACGGGACGGTCATTGATACAGGATCAGGTAGGAACCATGCTACTATATACTCTACCGTCTGTCTGTCTGTCTGTCTGTCTGTCTGTCTGTCTGTCTGTCTGTCTGTCTGTCTGTCTGTCTGTCTGTCTGTCTGTCTGTCTGTCTGTCTGTCTGTGTCTATTTATTTATTTGTGGAATGGGACTGTGTACAGATGTCTGTACCTGGTTCAATACAGATTGTCTGTGTACACACACACACACACACACACACACACACACACACACACACGCATAAATGCAAAACCCATGACCTGTGTGAACTGTGTCTTCTTCATAATGATCATAACATTTTGGCTGTGGGCCTAGCCTACACTCAAGCCTTTGTTTTCCTGTTCAGACACACAATCACATTAACCCTTTAAAACCAGCCACATAATGACCAACATGATAATCTAGTCTGACTTTTCACAGTATCCAAGCCAGAAATCACCCTAGTGATAACCATAATCATAACCCTGCATTGTGATTGGATGAGTGGACCTAATGTAGACCTTTCTGGTCTCATCTGTGAATTAGATTAGATTGATCTGCTTTAAAGATAGTCTTTTTACGTTTGGCCTTTTCTTCATCCTGTTAGGCTGTTAGGGTTTAATCCAATCATGTTGAGATGAAAGCCGGCACGTACAGTGTTGTTCTCTAGGGGTTATTGCTGTTATACTGATCTTGTGAGAATCCCAATTGGATTTAGTGCTTGTGTTTTTATGTCATCGTGAAGCCACCGTTAAGATCAATGTGACTGGTATGATGTTGTGGTATTTCTGCCGTGTGTTCTGTACGGTCTTATGATCCGGTGATTGAGTGGATGAATAGTAAAGGCCTTGGATGTAGAAGGTACAGTAACCTTGTTTGTTTTATCACCACTGTATCTTCACTTGAAGCCCTGTTTTGACGAGGTATCTCACTCCCTTTCACCAAAAACCTAAATCATCAACAAAGTACATTCTTACCTGGTCTGAACCAGGAAGAATCTCTATCGCTCTATCGTTCTCTCTCTCTCTATCGTTCCCCCTCTCTATCGTTATCTCTCTCTATCGTTCTCTCTCTATTGTTCCCTCTCTCTATCGTTCTCTCTCTCTATCGTTCTCTCTCTATCGTTCTCTCTATCGTTCTCTTTCTCTATCGTTCTCTCTCTATCATTCTCTTTCTCTATCGTTCTCTGTCTCTATCGTTCTCTTTCTCTATCGTTCTCTTTCTCTATCGTTCTCTCTCTCTCTCGTTCTCTCTCTCTCTCGTTGTCTGAAGGAGGAGGAGGAGAGGCGGTAGGAGGAGGAGAGATGAAGGGAGGGTAGTGATCGTTATCAGTCTCAGCTCTCTGACCTGCCACCGGTGTGGCGCCTCTTATCTCACACACACATCTCTTTTCTCTTACCTTCAAAAGGACAAGTGTGTGTTATTTTTGCCATGGATTAGTGCAGATTGTGTGTGTACATGTTTTTTTGCAGCTAATGTAGCCAAGGTCCCAGCAACTTGTGATTTGAATAAGTGCTTAGTGGCAGTAACATCAGTCATACAGTAAGTTAGTTCCACTGTAGAGACTCTTCCAGTCATTGGGACTCATAGACAGTCTCCCCAGTGTCTGGGATGTTATCTCTGTATGTGCTGTATCCTACAGTACACACTCCACTAAATCATTCCCCAGGGGCTTAGGACTGGATCACACACACCCGCACACGCACGCACATGCGTATACACACACGTGTATACACACACACACGCGTATACACATACACACGCGTATACACATACACATTTATGGGCAGGGATGAGGGAAGTGGAAGCTCTACAGCCAAAGTCTCACTTTTCCATCCTAAACAAAATCAATGGGACATGCAGCCGCCATTATCAATACTGTCTATCTGGTCCCGAAGAGTCACTATGAGGGCCTGTCTGTGTGTGTGTGTGTGTGTCTGTATGTTCCACATACGTAGACTAGGTGAGTGTCCTGGTAGACTACACA
This sequence comes from Oncorhynchus mykiss, assembly GCF_013265735.2. Classification (NCBI taxonomy): domain Eukaryota; kingdom Metazoa; phylum Chordata; class Actinopteri; order Salmoniformes; family Salmonidae; genus Oncorhynchus; species Oncorhynchus mykiss. Next base: position 15,882,849 of record NC_048588.1, on the reverse strand, counting down.
GGATCATTCTGTGGTACGGCGGGACCAAAGAAACAATGCTGGAGGCCACAAACAAAGACAGAAAGAAAGGCTGTTCATCTTCTCTGTGCTGATATCTCTCTGACAGGGATCACAGCGTCCCTACAGTCTAGATAGGTAGTTGTTTTGTTATGACTCAGTTAAGAAAACACGTTGCTCCTTGTTCTGGAGAAAAACACTTCCTTTACCCCCCCTTCCACTTGTGTGTGCCGAGCTGGCGTGACTTTTATCAGAAGCCAGGGATCTAACTTGTTTTGTTGCTGGCGACAGAGCACGGAGGCAGAGAGACGATGCAGGCATGTTATGAGACAGTTATCACGTGTGTCCTCTTGATAGGAGGAGAAGGAGAGGTCACGGCACCAAAGAAACTTAGTGAACACTGCTGCCGTTAGGCATTAAAAGTGTGTTTAGTCCATTAAACAGAGACAGTTGGTATTAATGGTCTAATCAATGTTGAATCTGTAGCTGACAGCCATTAGAGAGATAAGAACATCTGAGAGACTACCTGACACTATACCTGGTACTATACCTGGTACTATACCTGACACTATACCTGACACTATACCTGGTACTATACCTGACACTATACCTGACACTATACCTGACACTATACCTGGTACTATACCTGACACTATACCTGACACTATACCTGACACTATACCTGGTACTATACCTGACACTATACCTGACACTATACCTGGTACTATACCTGGTACTATACCTGGTACTATACCTGACACTATACCTGACACTATACCTGACACTATACCTGACACTATACCTGACACTATACCTGGTACTATACCTGACACTATACCTGACACTATACCTGACACTATACCTGGTACTATACCTGACACTATACCTGACACTATACCTGACACTATACCTGACACTATACCTGGTACTATACCTGGTACTATACCTGACACTATACCTGACACTATACCTGACACTATACCTGGTACTATACCTGACACTATACCTGACACTATACCTGACACTATACCTGACACTATACCTGGTACTATACCTGACACTATACCTGACACTATACCTGACACTATACCTGGTACTATACCTGGTACTATACCTGACACTATACCTGACACTATACCTGACACTATACCTGGCACTATACCTGACACTATACCTGACACTATACCTGACACTATACCTGACACTATACCTGGTACTATACCTGACACTATACCTGGTACTATACCTGACACTATACCTGACACTATACCTGACACTATACCTGGTACTATACCTGGTACTATACCTGGTACTATACCTGACACTATACCTGACACTATACCTGACACTATACCTGGCACTATACCTGACACTATACCTGGTACTATACCTGACACTATACCTGACACTATACCTGACACTATACCTGACACTATACCTGGTACTATACCTGACACTATACCTGACACTATACCTGGTACTATACCTGGTACTATACCTGACACTATACCTGGTACTATACCTGACACTATACCTGACACTATACCTGGTACTATACCTGGCACTTTACCTGACTCTATACCTGGTACTATACCTGGTACTATACCTGGTATTATACCTGGTACTATACCTGACACTATACCTGGCACTATACCTGACACTATACCTGGTACTATACCTGACACTATACCTGGTACTATACCTCACACTATACCTGACACTATACCTGACACTATACCTGGTACTATACCTGACACTATACCTGGTACTATACCTGGTACTATACCTCACACTATACCTGACACTATACCTGACACTATACCTGACACTATACCTGGCACTATACCTGGTACTATACCTGGTACTATACCTCACACTATACCTCACACTATACCTGACACTATACCTGGTACTATACCTGACACTATACCTGCCACCATACCTGCCACCATACCTGGCACTATACCTGGCACTATACCTGGCACTATACCTGGCACTATACCTGACACTATACCTGGTACTATACCTGACACTATACCTGACACACCTGGTACTATACCTGGTACTATACCTGGTACTATACCTGACACTACCTGACACTATACCTGGCACTATACCTGGCACTATACCTGACACTATACCTGGTACTATACCTGACACTATACCTGGTACTATACCTGGTACTATACCTCACACTATACCTCACACTATACCTGGTACTATACCTGACACTATACCTGGTACTATACCTGGTACTATACCTCACACTATACCTCACACTATACCTGACACTATACCTGACACTATACCTGGTACTATACCTGACACTATACCTGCCACCATACCTGGCACTATACCTGGCACTATACCTGGCACTATACCTGACACTATACCTGGCACTATACCTGGCACTATACCTGCCACCATACCTGCCACCATACCTGCCACCATACCTGGCACGATACCTGGCACTATACCTGGCACTATACCTGGCACTATACCTGGCACTATACCTGGTACTATACCTGGCACTATACCTGACACTATACCTGGCACTATACCTGGTACTATACCTGACACTATACCTGACACTATACCTGGCACTATACCTGACACTATACCTGGTACTATACCTGACACTATACCTGGCACTATACCTGGTACTATACCTGACACTATACCTGGTACTATACCTGACACTATACCTGGCACTATACCTGGCACTATACCTGGCACTATACCTGGCACTATACTTGGCACTATACTTGGCACTATACCTGACACTATACCTGGCACTATACCTGGCACTATACCTGACTCTATACCTGGTACTATACCTGGTACTATACCTGACACTATACCTGGCACTTTACCTGACTCTATACCTGGTACTATACCTGACACTATATCTGGTACTATACCTGGTACTATACCTGACACTATACCTGGCACTATACCTGGCACTATACCTGGCACTATACCTGGCACTATACCTGACACTATACCTGACACTATACCTGACACTATACCTGACACTATACCTGGCACTATACCTGGCACTATACCTGACACTATACCTGGCACTATACCTGGCACTATACCTGACACTATACCTGACACTATACCTGGTACTATACCTGGTACTATACCTGACACTATACCTGACACTATACCTGGTACTATACCTGACACTATACCTGACACTATCACAGCTTACGCTGCTGCTCACTGAGACAGAGAGAGATGTTTCCCATGCCAATAAAGCCCCTTGAATTGAATTGAGAGAGACGGATTGTCACCTGCTCAGTGCAGCCACTCCTTGTCATGCACCCCCCAGGGCAGGAGGGGCTTTCCCCAGCTGTTGTAGTAAGAGGTGGAGGGATGGATGAATCGGAGGGGGAATGGGTGAGTCCCTTCAACTGCCCAGGAAGGTAGAGGGGCACCTGCACACACACAGAGTAACTGATCCTTAACCCTATACCCCACAATTACCTGAGCAGCCATAAAGGCCTCCTATGTGTGGAGAGATAGTGGCCACATTCACAACCATTATGCCATATGATCTCTTCCTTTAAGGAAATGGGGGGGATATCTTTCTTTCATTACCCGTGACCTCACTCCCTCCTCTCCCCCCCCCATACACCCTTATTTTTCCCCATCTACTCTTCTTTCTCTCCTCCCATCAATGGGGTCCTTGTCACCTGTCCCCTCTGCTCTCTAAGAGTTTCACGTCTTCCGGTGGCCTGGGGGTTGCCAGGACAATACGTTGGTGGCACCAGTTCTAACAGAGATCTGTTTTGTCATCACACCCCTGTAATCAGCCAGTGAAAGATACCATTCTTATCACCACACCGCTTTGTCTGACAGAGAGGAGGAGAGGGAGGGTTAGAGGAGGAGAGGGAGGGTTAGAGGAGGAGAGGGAGGGTTAGAGGAGGAGAGGGAGGGATGGTTAGAGGAGGAGAGGGAGGGATGGTTAGAGGAGGAGAGGGAGGGAGGGTTAGAGGAGGAGGAGAGGGAGGGATGGTTAGAGGAGGAGGAGAGGGAGGGAGGGTTAGAAGAGGAGGAGAGGGAGGGAGGGAGGGTTAGAGGAGGAGAGGGGGGTTAGAGGAGGAGAGGGAGGGTTAGAGGAGGAGATGGAGGGAGGGTTAGAGGAGGAGAGGGAGGTACTGTTAAAGGAGGAGAGGGAGGGAGGGTTAGAGGAGGAGAGGGAGGGTTAGAGGAGGAGAGGGAGGGAGGGTTAGAAGATGAGGAGAGGGAGGGAGGGAGGGTTAGAGGAGGAGAGGGGGGGTTAGAGGAGGAGAGGGAGGGTTAGAGGAGGAGATGGAGGGAGGGTTAGAGGAGGAGAGGGGGGGTTAGAGGAGGAGAGGGAGGGTTAGAGGAGGAGATGGAGGGAGGGTTAGAGGAGGAGAGGGAGGGTTAAAGGAGGAGAGGGAGGGAGGGTTAGAGGAGGAGAGGGAGGGATAGAGGAGGAGAGGGGGGGTTAGAGGAGGAGAGGGAGGGTTAGAGGAGGAGAGGGAGGGAGGGAGGGTTAAAGGAGGAGAGGGAGGGAGGGTTAGAGGAGGAGAGGGAGGGTTAGAGGAGGAGAGGGAGGAGGAGAGGGAGGGAGGGAGGGTTAGAGGAGGAGAGGGGTTAGAGGAGGAGAGTGAGGGTTATAGGAGGAGAGGGAGGGAGGGTTAAAGGAGGAGAGGGAGGGAGGGTTAGATGAGGAGAGGGAGGGATAGAGGGATAGAGGAGGAGAGGGGGGGTTAGAGGAGGAGAGGGGGGGTTAGAGGAGGAGAGGGAGGGAGGGAGGGTTAGAGGAGGAGGAGAGTTAGAGGAGGAGGAGAGGGAGGGAGGGTTAGAGGAGGAGAGGGAGGGTTAGAGGAGGAGAGGGAGGGTTAGAGGAGGAGAGGGAGGGTTAGAGGAGGAGAGGGAGGGAGGGTTAGAAGATGAGGAGAGGGAGGGAGGGAGGGTTAGAGGAGGAGAGGGGGGGTTAGAGGAGGAGAGGGAGGGTTAGAGGAGGAGATGGAGGGAGGGTTAGAGGAGGAGAGGGAGGGTTAGAGGAGGAGATGGAGGGAGGGTTAGAGGAGGAGAGGGAGGGTTAAAGGAGGAGAGGGAGGGAGGGTTAGAGGAGGAGAGGGAGGGATAGAGGAGGAGAGGGGGGGTTAGAGGAGGAGAGGGAGGGTTAGAGGAGGAGAGGGAGGGAGGGAGGGTTAAAGGAGGAGAGGGAGGGAGGGTTAGAGGAGGAGAGGGAGGGTTAGAGGAGGAGAGGGAGGAGGAGAGGGAGGGAGGGTTAGAAGAGGAGGAGAGGGAGGGAGGGAGGGTTAGAGGAGGAGAGGGGTTAGAGGAGGAGAGTGAGGGTTATAGGAGGAGAGGGAGGGAGGGTTAAAGGAGGAGAGGGAGGGAGGGTTAGATGAGGAGAGGGAGGGATAGAGGAGGAGAGGGGGGGTTTGAGGAGGAGAGGGGGGGTTAGAGGAGGAGAGGGAGGGAGGGAGGGAGGGTTAGAGGAGGAGGAGAGTTAGAGGAGGAGGAGAGGGAGGGAGGGTTAGAGGAGGAGAGGGAGGGTTAGAGGAGGAGAGGGAGGGTTATAGAAGGAGAGGGTAAGAGACTGAGCAAGAGCGTGGGGAAAGGGGGGGTGAGAGAGCGAGAGACATGAAGGCCTAGCTTTTCTATCCCCACTGCTATTTCTTCCTCTCTCTGTCCTCTTTCTTCCTCTTTTCTCTTCCTCTTTCCTGGGGAGATGACAGTAAATGGTTTCAGCTTGTTTTGGTAGCTGCCTGGATGTAATGTTGCCGTGTCTGTTGTCTTTTTTAAGACATGGGGGGGTTGGCCACATGTAAGGGTTTCTGGTGAGTGTGTGGGTGCATGAAATGGATGGAAGTGGAAGCTGGAAGAACGTGTGTGACATTGATTAGTGTGTGCTGATGATCAGGGTTAGTGCACTTTTGAGCTGGAGAGAGAGTCTGTGTGTGTAATGCCAGGGGGCAGTGGATGCCATAGGTGTTCTGTGTGTGTAATGCCAGGGGGTAGTGGATGCCATAGGTGTTCTGTGTGTGTAATGCCAGGGGGCAGTGGATGCCATAGGTGTTCTGTGTGTGTAATGCCAGGGGGCAGTGGATGCCATAGGTGTTCTGTGTGTGTAATGCCAGGGGGTAGTGGATGCCATAGGTGTTCTGTGTGTGTAATGCCAGGGGGCAGTGGATGCCATAGGTGTTCTGTGTGTGTAATGCCAGGGGGTAGTGGATGACATAGGTGTTCTGTGTGTGTAATGCCAGGGGGCAGTGGATGCCATAGGTGTTCTGTGTGTGTAATGCCAGGGGGCAGTGGATGACATAGGTGTTCTGTGTGTGTAATGCCAGGGGGCAGTGGATGCCATAGGTGTTCTGTGTGTGTAATGCCAGGGGGTAGTGGATGACATAGGTGTTCTGTGTGTGTAATGCCAGGGGGCAGTGGATGCCATAGGTGTTCTGTGTGTGTAATGCCAGGGGGCAGTGGATGCCATAGGTGTTCTGTGTGTGTAATGCCAGGGGGCAGTGGATGCCATAGGTGTTCTGTGTGTGTAATGCCAGGGGGCAGTGGATGCCATAGGTGTTCTGTGTGTGTAATGCCAGGGGGCAGTGGATGACATAGGTGTTCTGTGTGTGTAATGCCAGGGGGCAGTGGATGCCATAGGTGTTCTGTGTGTGTAATGCCAGGGGGCAGTGGATGACATAGGTGTTCTGTGTGTGTAATGCCAGGGGGCAGTGGATGACATAGGTGTTCTGTGTGTGTAATGCCAGGGGGTAGTGGATGCCATAGGTGTTCTGTGTGTGTAATTCCATAGGTGTTCTGTGTGTGTAATTCCATAGGTGTTCTGTGTGTGTAATGCCAGGGGGTAGTGGATGCCATAGGTGTTCTGTGTGTGTAATGCCAGGGGGCAGTGGATGACATAGGTGTTCTGTGTGTGTAATGCCAGGGGGTAGTGGATGACATAGGTGTTCTGTGTGTGTAATGCCAGGGGGCAGTGGATGACATAGGTGTTCTGTGTGTGTAATGCCAGGGGGTAGTGGATGCCATAGGTGTTCTGTGTGTGTAATTCCATAGGTGTTCTGTGTGTGTAATTCCATAGGTGTTCTGTGTGTGTAATTCCATAGGTGTTCTGTGTGTGTAATTCCATAGGTGTTCTGTGTGTGTAATTCCATAGGTGTTCTGTGTGTGTAATGCTATAGGTGTTCTGTGTGTGTAATGCCAGGGGGCAGTGGATGACATAGGTGTTCTGTGTGTGTAATGCTATAGGTGTTCTGTGTGTGTAATGCCAGGGGGCAGTGGATGACATAGGTGTTCTGTGTGTGTAATGCCAGGGGGTAGTGGATGACATAGGTGTTCTGTGTGTGTAATGCCAGGGGGCAGTGGATGCTGAGCGGCTGAAAGGACACCAATGTGCTGGGTATCTGCTGTGTGTTCCCTGTTCAACCTCACACTGTGTGATGTGTCTGAGTGGGGACATGAGGGTGTGTCTGCAAGGTCACTCCTGTCCCCTTAAGTGTCTCTGTTAACTGTTATGTATCCATGGGTATGTCTGTGTGTATGTAGGAAGTAAATATGCATACACACATACAGATGTCAATACCCCCACCCACCCTAAGCCTGCGTGGCAGGGTGTGTAGTGTCACTTTAGGGACGACATGTCAGTTTGGAGACAATGCCATCCCTAAATACACATGACCTTAATCCTATAGAGCTGCAGAGTGCCAGCCTTTACCCTCCATGTAAGGCACTGGGCCGTTGTGGGCACACATGCATGCATGGATGGATGTGTTTCTCAGGGTATAGATAGCCTATAGAAATGTATTCCTTATGTCTCTTCAGGGGAACAGTCCTTGTCATCATCGTTAACACTGACAAGTCCACTCCGAGACGACCCTGGAGTAGACACCATGCAAAGTTGGTGACAACTCTCTTTCTCCTATCACTTCATCCCTCCACTCCCATCACTTCGTCCCTCCACTCCTATCACTTCATCCCTCCACTCCTATCACTTCGTCCTTCCACTCCTATCACTTCGTCCCTCCACTCCTATCACTTCGTCCCTCCACTCCTATCACTTCGTCCCTCCACTCCTATCACTTCGTCCCTCCACTCCTATCACTTCGTACCTCCACTCCTATCACTTCGTCCCTCCACTCCTATCACTTCGTCCCTCCACTCCTATTACCTCGTCCCTCCACTCCTATCAATTAGTCCCTCCACTCCTATCACTTCATCCCTCCACTCCTATCAATTAGTCCCTCTACTCCTATCACTTCGTCCCTCCACTCCTATCACTTCGTCCCTCCACTCCTATCACTTCGTCCCTCCACTCCTATCACTTCGTCCCTCCACTCCTATCACTTCATCCCTCTACTCCTATCACTTCGTCCCTCCACTCCTATCACTTCGTCCCTCCCTCTCTCTCCCCAGCATATGCCTCCCACTCTCTACGAGCCTACCCCTTCCCTCCCTCGTCTCCCTCCCATCTCTCCCTCGTCTCCATGACACTAACTCACTTTGGCAGTGTTAAAGTAGGTCCCAGCCGGCCCTCTCAGCTCCATAATGGATCGATCTGGACGACCCCACAGCCGGCAGCTGTAATGGTATTTTTTACACCCAGCTAGCTAGCGAAGGCGGAGCAGAGTAACGCTAATGCACACCGCCGCCCTCCAACACACTCCGTCTGTAAAGCAGAGTGGGGGTCGCATCGCTGACAAGTGGTTAAAAATGAATAGGAGATGGAAAATGAGAACGCAGTCAGGAGGGAGAGCGGGAGGGAGAAAGTGAGAGATGATAGAAACAGAGGGGTGAACTCATTTCAGTCTCCCAATGTGGGGATGCTTGTCAGAAATGCTTTCTATCACTATCATTCTTTTTCTAGTTCCTCCCTGTCTCGCTGTCTCTCTTTCTTAGTCCATGTGGCAATATTCCACATGTTCTATTCAGCCCAGTTGAAGTTAGAATGTGGGGCAATATCGCCCCACCTAAGTAATTGGAGGGGAAACTTTAGCTATTTGTAGTCTATTCACAAAGCCCAGGTGGCACAATGGTTGTTTTATAGTTATTTTAGTCTCCTGATGGTTTTGTCCTTGTGCAGGTTGAGTTGTGGAGTCGATATTATGAGCTGTTGAGGGATTGGCCGGGCTGGGAGGTTGAAAGGACGTTACCATGGTTTCCGATGGCATAGAGGAAGTCACAGTGTCATAGAATGGTCAGGTGACGACTGCCTTACCCCCCCCCCCCCCCCCTCATCTTTCTTCCCTAAAACCTCTCTCTCTCTCTCTCTCTCTCTCTCTCTCTCCCCTTCTCTCTCTCTCTCTCTCTCTCCTCTCTCTCTCTCTCTCTCTCTCCCCTTCTCTCTCTCTCTCTCCTCTCTCTCTCTCTCTCCTTACCTCCCTCTCTCCCCTCCTCTCTCTCTCTCGCTCTCTCTCTCCCCTTCTCTCTCTCCTCTTCTCTCTCTCTCTCTCTCTCTCTCTCTCCTTCTTTCTCTCTCTCTCTCTCTCTCCTTCCCTCCCTCTCTCCCCTCCTCTCTCTCTCTCTCTCTCCCCTTCTCTCTCTCTCTCTCTCTCCCCTTCTCTCTCTCTCCTTCTCTCTCTCTCTCTCTCTCTCTCTCTCTCTCCTTCCCTCCCTCTCTCCCCTCCTCTCTCTCTCTCTCTCTCTCTCTCTCTCTCTCTCTCTCCCCTTCTCTCTCTCTCTCTCTCTCTCCCCCCTTCTCTCTCTCTCTCTCTCTCCTTCTCTCTCTCTCTCTCTCTCTCTCTCCTTCCCTCCCTCTCTCCCCTCCTCTCTCTCTCTCTCTCTCTCCTTCCCTCCCTCTCTCCCCTCCTCTCTCTCTCTCTCTCTCTCTCCTTCTCTCTCTCTCTCTCTCTCTCCTTCCCTCCCTCCCTCTCTCCCCTCCTCTCTCTCTCTCTCTCTCTCCCCTTCTCTCTCTCTCTCTCTCTCTCTCTCTCTCCTTCCCTCCCTCTCTCCCCTCCTCTCTCTCTCTCTCTCTCTTTCTCTCCCTACCTCCCCTGGTCGGTCAGCCCCAGTGTCCAGGTGTAGAGATATGCTGCAGGTAATTTCCTCTGCAGGTGAGCTAGTCTGTGTGTGTGTTAGATGATATCTGCTCACCTGGTCCACCCCAGCCACAGAAGCAGTCTTTGTATATTCATTGTAGTGGGCAGCACACACACCCCTCCAGCCAAGTCACCATCCAGCTAACGGATACATGTGACACCAGCCAGGTAGAGAAAGGGTCGGGTGTGTGAGAGAGGGCAAGAGGGAGAGATTAAGTGTGTGTTTGTCTATATTGCGTGTGTCTGTATTGTGTGTGTGTGTCTGCATTGTGTGTGTCTGCATTGTGTGTGTGTGTGTGTGTGCGTCTGCATTGTGTGTGTGTGTGTCTGCATTGTGCGTGTGTGTGTCTGCATTGTGTGTGTCTGCATTGTGTGTGTGTGTGCGTGTGTGTGTGTGCGTGTGTGTGTGTGCGTGTGTGTGTGTGTGTGTGCGTGTGTGTGTGTATGTCTGCATTGTGCGTGTGTGTCTGCATTGTGTTTGTGTGTGTGTGTGTGTGTGTGTCTGCATTGTGTGTGTGTGTGTGTGTGTGTGTGTGTGTGTGACAGGAAGAGTTGGCAGCCTTTCTCTCCTCACCTGGACATTAGGTCCCACGGACGTTTTACTGGAGTGTGTTTCCAATCACCAGAGGAACGTGAAGAACGTCCGCTTGGGGCTTCGTGTGTGTGTGTGTGTGTGTGTGTGCGCGCAGCCATAGGTAGAGAAGGATGGAGAGAAAGAAATGGAGAAGGATGGAGAGAAAGAAATGGAGAAGGATGGAGAGAAGGATGGAGAGAAAGAAATGGAGAAGGATGGAGAGAAAGGAATGGAGAAGGATGGAGAGAAAGAAATGGAGAAGGATGGAGAGAAAGAAATGGAGAAGGATGGAGAGAAAGAAATAAAGAAGGGTGGAGAGAAAGAAATAGGATGGAGAGAAAGAAATAGGATAGAGAGAAAGAAATAGAGGGATGGGGAGAGAAATAGGATGGAGAGAAAGAAATAGGATGGGGAGAAAGAAATAGGATGGGGAGAAAGAAATAGAGGGATGGATAGAAAGAAATAGAGGGATGGAGAGAAAGAAATAGAGGGATGGAGAGAAAGAAATAGAGGGATGGAGAGAAAGAAATAGAGGGATGTAGAGAAAGAAATGGAGGGATGGAGAGAAATAAATAGAGGGATGGGGAGAAAGAAATAGAGGGATGGAGAGAAAGAAATAGAGGGATGGGGAGAGAAATAGAGGGATGGGGAGAAAGAAATAGAGGGATGGGGAGAAAGAAATAGAGGGATGGAGAGAAAGAAATAGAGGGATGGGGAGAGAAATAGAGGGATGGGGAGAAAGAAATAGAGGGATGGAGAGAAAGAAATAGGATGGAGAGAAAGAAATAGGATGGGGAGAAAGAAATAGGATGGGGAGAAAGAAATAGAGGGATGGAGAGAAAGAAATAGGATGGGGAGAAAGAAATAGAGGGATGGAGAGAAAGAAATAGAGGGATGGAGAGAAAGAAAGGGATGGAGAGAAAGAAATAGGATGGGGAGAAAGAAATAGGATGGGGAGAAAGAAATAGGATGGGGAGAAAGAAATAGAGGGATGGAGAGAAAGAAATAGGATGGGGAGAAAGAAATAGAGGGATGGAGAGAAAGAAATAGAGGGATGGAGAGAAAGAAAGGGATGGAGAGAAAGAAATAGGATGGGGAGAAAGAAATAGAGGGATGGAGAGAAAGAAATAGAGGGATGGAGAGAAAGAAAGGGATGGAGAGAAAGAAATAGGATGGGGAGAAAGAAATAGGATGGGGAGAAAGAAATAGAGGGATGGAGAGAAAGAAATAGAGGGATGGAGAGAAAGAAATAGAGGGATGGAGAGAAAGAAATAGAGGGATGGGGAGAAAGAAATAGAGGGATGGGGAGAAAGAAATAGAGGGATGGAGAGAAAGAAATAGAGGGATGGAGAGAAAGAAATAGAGGGATGGAGAGAAAGAAATAGAGGGATGGAGAGAAAGAAATGGAGGGATGGAGAGAAATAAATAGAGGGATGGGGAGAAAGAAATAGAGGGATGGAGAGAAAGAAATAGAGGGATGGGGAGAGAAATAGAGGGATGGGGAGAAAGAAATAGAGGGATGGGGAGAAAGAAATAGAGGGATGGAGAGAAAGAAATAGAGGGATGGGGAGAGAAATAGAGGGATGGGGAGAAAGAAATAGAGGGATGGAGAGAAAGAAATAGGATGGAGAGAAAGAAATAGGATGGGGAGAAAGAAATAGGATGGGGAGAAAGAAATAGAGGGATGGAGAGAAAGAAATAGGATGGGGAGAAAGAAATAGAGGGATGGAGAGAAAGAAATAGAGGGATGGAGAGAAAGAAAGGGATGGAGAGAAAGAAATAGGATGGGGAGAAAGAAATAGGATGGGGAGAAAGAAATAGGATGGGGAGAAAGAAATAGAGGGATGGAGAGAAAGAAATAGGATGGGGAGAAAGAAATAGAGGGATGGAGAGAAAGAAATAGAGGGATGGAGAGAAAGAAAGGGATGGAGAGAAAGAAATAGGATGGGGAGAAAGAAATAGAGGGATGGAGAGAAAGAAAGGGATGGAGAGAAAGAAAGGGATGGAGAGAAAGAAATAGGATGGGGAGAAAGAAATAGGATGGGGAGAAAGAAATAGAGGGATGGAGAGAAAGAAATAGAGGGATGGAGAGAAAGAAATAGATGGATGGAGAGAAAGAAATAGAGGGATGGAGAGAAAGAAATAGGATGGAGAGAAAGAAATAGAGGGATGGGGAGAAAGAAATAGAGGGATGGAGAGAAAGAAATAGAGGGATGGGGAGAAAGAAATAGAGGGATGGAGAGAAAGAAATAGGATGGGGAGAAAGAAATAGAGGGATGGAGAGAAAGAAATAGAGGGATGGAGAGAAAGAAATAGAGGGATGGGGAGAAAGAAATAGAGGGATGGAGAGAAAGAAATAGAGGGATGGAGAGAAAGAAATAGAGGGATGGAGAGAAAGAAATAGAGGGATGGAGAGAAAGAAATAGAGGGATGGAGAGAAAGAAATAGGATGGAGAGAAAGAAATAGGATGGAGAGAAAGAAATAGGATGGAGAGAAAGAAATAGGATGGAGAGAAAGAAATAGGATGGAGAGAAAGAAATAGGATGGAGAGAAAGAAATAGGATGGGGAGAAAGAAATAGAGGGATGGAGAGAAAGAAATAGGATGGAGAGAAATAAATAGAGGGATGGAGAGAAAGAAATAGGATGGGGAGAAAGAAATAGGATGGGAGAAAGAAATAGGATGGGGAGAAAGAAATAGGATGGGGAGAAAGAAATAGAGGGATGGAGAGAAAGAAATATGATGGAGAGAAAGAAATAGGATGGAGAGAAAGAAATAGAGGGATGGAGAGAAAGAAATAGGATGGGAGAAAGAAATAGGATGGGGAGAAAGAAATAGAGGGATGGAGAGAAAGAAATAGGATGGAGAGAAAGAAATAGGATGGAGAGAAAGAAATAGAGGGATGGAGAGAAAGAAATAGGATGGGGAGAAAGAAATAGGATGGGAGAAAGAAATAGGATGGGAGAAAGAAATAGGATGGGAGAAAGAAATAGGATGGGGAGAAAGAAATAGGATGGGGAGAAAGAAATAGAGGGATGGAGAGAAAGAAATAGAGGGATGGAGAGAAAGAAATAGAGGGATGGAGAGAAAGAAATAGAGGGATGGAGAGAAAGAAATAGAGGGATGGAGTGAAAGAAATAGAGGGATGGAGAGAAAGAAATAGAGGGATGGAGAGAAAGAAATAGAGGGATGGAGAGAAAGAAATAGAGGGATGGAGAGAAAGAAATAGGATGGGGAGAAAGAAATAGAGGAATGGAGAGAAAGAAATAGAGGGATGGAGAGAAAGAAATAGAGGGATGGAGAGAAAGAAATAGAGGGATGGAGAGAAAGAAATAGAGGGATGGAGAGAAATAAATAGAGGGATGGAGAGAAAGAAATAGAGGGATGGAGAGAAAGAAATAGGATGGAGAGAAAGAAATAGGATGGAGAGAAAGAAATAGGATGGAGAGAAAGAAATAGGATGGAGAGAAAGAAATAGAGGGATGGGGAGAAAGAAATAGAGGGATGGGGAGAAAGAAATAGAGGGATGGAGAGAAAGAAATAGAGGGATGGGGAGAAAGAAATAGAGGGATGGAGAGAAAGAAATAGAGGGATGGAGAGAAAGAAAGAGGGATGGAGAGAAAGAAATAGAGGGATGGAGAGAAGGAAATAGAGGGATGGAGAGAAAGAAATAGAGGGATGGAGAGAAAGAAATAAGATGGAGAGAAAGAAATGGGATGGAGAGAAAGAAATAGAGGGATGGGGAGAAAGAAATAGGATGGGGAGAAAGAAATAGAAGGATGGGGAGAAAGAAATAGAGGGATGGAGAGAAAGAAAGAGGGATGGAGAGAAAGAAAGAGGGATGGAGAGAAAGAAAGAGGGATGGAGAGAAATAAAGAGGGATGGAGAGAAAGAAAGAGGGATGGAGAGAAATAAAGAGGGATGGAGAGAAAGAAATGGATGGATGGAGAGAAAGAAATAGAGGGATGGAGAGAAAGAAATAGGATGGAGAGAAAGAAATAGGATGGAGAGAAAGAAATAGGATGGAGAGAAAGAAATAGGATGGAGAGAAAGAAATAGGATGGACAGAAAGAAATAGGATGGAGAGAAAGAAATAGGATGGAGAGAAAGAAATAGGATGAAGAGAAAGAAATAGGATGGACAGAAAGAAATAGGATGGAGAGAAAGAAATAGGATGGAGAGAAAGAAATAGGATGGAGAGAAAGAAATAGAGGGATGGGGAGAAAGAAATAGGATGGAGAGAAAGAAATAGAGGGATGGAGAGAAAGAAATAGAGGGATGGAGAGAAAGAAATAGAGGGATGGAGAGAAAGAAATAGAGGGATGGAGAGAAAGAAATAGAGGGATGGAGAGAAAGAAATAGAGGGATGGAGAGAAAGAAATAGAGGGATGGAGAGAAAGAAATAGAGGGATGGAGAGAAAGAAATAGAGGGATGGAGAGAAAGAAATAGAGGGATGGAGAGAAAGAAATAGAGGGATGGAGAGAAAGAAATAGAGGGATGGAGAGAAGGAAATAGAGGGATGGAGAGAAAGAAATAAGATGGAGAGAAAGAAATGGGATGGAGAGAAAGAAATAGAGGGATGGGGAGAAAGAAATAGGATGGGGAGAAAGAAATAGAGGGATGGAGAGAAAGAAAGAGGGATGGAGAGAAAGAAAGAGGGATGGAGAGAAAGAAAGAGGGATGGAGAGAAAGAAATAGAGGGATGGGGAGAAAGAAATAGAGGGATGGGGAGAAATAAATAGGATGGGGAGAAAGAAATAGGATGGAGAGAAAGAAATAGGATGGAGAGAAAGAAATAGGATGGAGAGAAAGAAATAGAGGGATGGGGAGAAAGAAATAGAGGGATGGGGAGAAAGAAATAGAGGGATGGAGAGAAAGAAATAGAGGGATGGAGAGAAAGAAATAGAGGGATGGGGAGAAAGAAATAGAGGGATGGAGAGAAAGAAATAGAGGGATGGAGAGAAAGAAATAGAGGGATGGAGAGAAAGAAATAGAGGGATGGAGAGAAAGAAATAGAGGGATGGAGAGAAAGAAATAGAGGGATGGAGAGAAAGAAATAGGATGGAGAGAAAGAAATAGGATGGAGAGAAAGAAATAGGATGGGGAGAAAGAAATAGAGGGATGGAGAGAAAGAAATAGGATGGAGAGAAAGAAATAGGATGGAGAGAAAGAAATAGGATGGAGAGAAAGAAATAGGATGGGGAGAAAGAAATAGAGGGATGGAGAGAAAGAAATAGGATGGAGAGAAATAAATAGAGGGATGGAGAGAAAGAAATAGGATGGGGAGAAAGAAATAGGATGGGAGAAAGAAATAGGATGGGGAGAAAGAAATAGGATGGGGAGAAAGAAATAGAGGGATGGAGAGAAAGAAATATGATGGAGAGAAAGAAATAGGATGGAGAGAAAGAAATAGAGGGATGGAGAGAAAGAAATAGGATGGGAGAAAGAAATAGGATGGGGAGAAAGAAATAGAGGGATGGAGAGAAAGAAATAGAGGGATGGAGAGAAAGAAATAGAGGGATGGGGAGAAAGAAATAGAGGGATGGAGAGAAAGAAATAGAGGGATGGAGAGAAAGAAATAGAGGGATGGAGAGAAAGAAATAGAGGGATGGAGAGAAAGAAATAGAGGGATGGAGAGAAAGAAATAGAGGGATGGAGAGAAAGAAATAGGATGGAGAGAAAGAAATAGGATGGAGAGAAAGAAATAGGATGGGGAGAAAGAAATAGAGGGATGGAGAGAAAGAAATAGGATGGAGAGAAAGAAATAGGATGGAGAGAAAGAAATAGGATGGGGAGAAAGAAATAGAGGGATGGAGAGAAAGAAATAGGATGGAGAGAAATAAATAGAGGGATGGAGAGAAAGAAATAGGATGGGGAGAAAGAAATAGGATGGGAGAAAGAAATAGGATGGGGAGAAAGAAATAGGATGGGGAGAAAGAAATAGAGGGATGGAGAGAAAGAAATATGATGGAGAGAAAGAAATAGGATGGAGAGAAAGAAATAGAGGGATGGAGAGAAAGAAATAGGATGGGAGAAAGAAATAGGATGGGGAGAAAGAAATAGAGGGATGGAGAGAAAGAAATAGGATGGAGAGAAAGAAATAGGATGGAGAGAAAGAAATAGAGGGATGGAGAGAAAGAAATAGGATGGGGAGAAAGAAATAGGATGGGAGAAAGAAATAGGATGGGAGAAAGAAATAGGATGGGGAGAAAGAAATAGAGGGATGGAGAGAAAGAAATAGAGGGATGGAGAGAAAGAAATAGAGGGATGGAGAGAAAGAAATAGAGGGATGGAGAGAAAGAAATAGAGGGATGGAGAGAAAGAAATAGAGGGATGGAGAGAAAGAAATAGAGGGATGGAGAGAAAGAAATAGAGGGATGGAGAGAAAGAAATAGGATGGGGAGAAAGAAATAGAGGAATGGAGAGAAAGAAATAGAGGGATGGAGAGAAAGAAATAGAGGGATGGAGAGAAAGAAATAGAGGGATGGAGAGAAAGAAATAGAGGGATGGAGAGAAATAAATAGAGGGATGGAGAGAAAGAAATAGGATGGAGAGAAAGAAATAGGATGGAGAGAAAGAAATAGGATGGAGAGAAAGAAATAGGATGGAGAGAAAGAAATAGGATGGAGAGAAAGAAATAGGATGGAGAGAAAGAAATAGAGGGATGGGGAGAAAGAAATAGAGGGATGGGGAGAAAGAAATAGAGGGATGGAGAGAAAGAAATAGAGGGATGGGGAGAAAGAAATAGAGGGATGGAGAGAAAGAAATAGAGGGATGGAGAGAAAGAAAGAGGGATGGAGAGAAAGAAATAGAGGGATGGAGAGAAGGAAATAGAGGGATGGAGAGAAAGAAATAGAGGGATGGAGAGAAAGAAATGGGATGGAGAGAAAGAAATAGAGGGATGGGGAGAAAGAAATAGGATGGGGAGAAAGAAATAGAAGGATGGGGAGAAAGAAATAGAGGGATGGAGAGAAAGAAAGAGGGATGGAGAGAAAGAAAGAGGGATGAGAGAAAGAAAGAGGGATGGAGAGAAAGAAAGAGGGATGGAGAGAAAGAAAGAGGGATGGAGAGAAATAAAGAGGGATGGAGAGAAAGAAATGGATGGATGGAGAGAAAGAAATAGAGGGATGGAGAGAAAGAAATAGGATGGAGAGAAAGAAATAGGATGGAGAGAAAGAAATAGGATGGAGAGAAAGAAATAGGATGGAGAGAAAGAAATAGGATGGACAGAAAGAAATAGGATGGAGAGAAAGAAATAGGATGGAGAGAAAGAAATAGGATGAAGAGAAAGAAATAGGATGGACAGAAAGAAATAGGATGGAGAGAAAGAAATAGGATGGAGAGAAAGAAATAGGATGGAGAGAAAGAAATAGAGGGATGGGGAGAAAGAAATAGGATGGAGAGAAAGAAATAGAGGGATGGAGAGAAAGAAATAGAGGGATGGAGAGAAAGAAATAGAGGGATGGAGAGAAAGAAATAGAGGGATGGAGAGAAAGAAATAGAGGGATGGAGAGAAAGAAATAGAGGGATGGAGAGAAAGAAATAGAGGGATGGAGAGAAAGAAATAGAGGGATGGAGAGAAAGAAATAGAGGGATGGAGAGAAAGAAATAGAGGGATGGAGAGAAAGAAATAGAGGGATGGAGAGAAAGAAATAGAGGGATGGAGAGAAGGAAATAGAGGGATGGAGAGAAAGAAATAGAGGGATGGAGAGAAAGAAATAAGATGGAGAGAAAGAAATGGGATGGAGAGAAAGAAATAGAGGGATGGGGAGAAAGAAATAGGATGGGGAGAAAGAAATAGAGGGATGGAGAGAAAGAAAGAGGGATGGAGAGAAAGAAAGAGGGATGGAGAGAAAGAAAGAGGGATGGAGAGAAAGAAAGAGGGATGGAGAGAAAGAAATAGAGGGATGGGGAGAAAGAAATAGAGGGATGGGGAGAAATAAATAGGATGGGGAGAAAGAAATAGGATGGAGAGAAAGAAATAGGATGGAGAGAAAGAAATAGAGGGATGGAGAGAAAGAAATAGAGGGATGGAGAGAAAGAAATAGAGGGATGGAGAGAAAGAAATAGAGGGATGGAGAGAAAGAAATAGAGGGATGGAGAGAAAGAAATAGAGGGATGGAGAGAAAGAAATAGAGGGATGGAGAGAAAGAAATAGAGGGATGGAGAGAAAGAAATAGAGGGATGGAGAGAAAGAAATAGAGGGATGGAGAGAAAGAAATAGAGGGATGGAGAGAAGGAAATAGAGGGATGGAGAGAAAGAAATAAGATGGAGAGAAAGAAATGGGATGGAGAGAAAGAAATAGAGGGATGGGGAGAAAGAAATAGGATGGGGAGAAAGAAATAGAGGGATGGAGAGAAAGAAAGAGGGATGGAGAGAAAGAAAGAGGGATGGAGAGAAAGAAAGAGGGATGGAGAGAAAGAAATAGAGGGATGGGGAGAAAGAAATAGAGGGATGGGGAGAAATAAATAGGATGGGGAGAAAGAAATAGGATGGAGAGAAAGAAATAGGATGGAGAGAAAGAAATAGGATGGAGAGAAAGAAATAGAGGGATGGGGAGAAAGAAATAGAGGGATGGGGAGAAAGAAATAGAGGGATGGAGAGAAAGAAATAGAGGGATGGAGAGAAAGAAATAGAGGGATGGGGAGAAAGAAATAGAGGGATGGAGAGAAAGAAATAGAGGGATGGAGAGAAAGAAATAGAGGGATGGAGAGAAAGAAATAGAGGGATGGAGAGAAAGAAATAGAGGGATGGAGAGAAAGAAATAGAGGGATGGAGAGAAAGAAATAGGATGGAGAGAAAGAAATAGGATGGAGAGAAAGAAATAGGATGGGGAGAAAGAAATAGAGGGATGGAGAGAAAGAAATAGGATGGAGAGAAAGAAATAGGATGGAGAGAAAGAAATAGGATGGAGAGAAAGAAATAGGATGGGGAGAAAGAAATAGAGGGATGGAGAGAAAGAAATAGGATGGAGAGAAATAAATAGAGGGATGGAGAGAAAGAAATAGGATGGGGAGAAAGAAATAGGATGGGAGAAAGAAATAGGATGGGGAGAAAGAAATAGGATGGGGAGAAAGAAATAGAGGGATGGAGAGAAAGAAATATGATGGAGAGAAAGAAATAGGATGGAGAGAAAGAAATAGAGGGATGGAGAGAAAGAAATAGGATGGGAGAAAGAAATAGGATGGGGAGAAAGAAATAGAGGGATGGAGAGAAAGAAATAGAGGGATGGAGAGAAAGAAATAGAGGGATGGGGAGAAAGAAATAGAGGGATGGAGAGAAAGAAATAGAGGGATGGAGAGAAAGAAATAGAGGGATGGAGAGAAAGAAATAGAGGGATGGAGAGAAAGAAATAGAGGGATGGAGAGAAAGAAATAGAGGGATGGAGAGAAAGAAATAGGATGGAGAGAAAGAAATAGGATGGAGAGAAAGAAATAGGATGGGGAGAAAGAAATAGAGGGATGGAGAGAAAGAAATAGGATGGAGAGAAAGAAATAGGATGGAGAGAAAGAAATAGGATGGGGAGAAAGAAATAGAGGGATGGAGAGAAAGAAATAGGATGGAGAGAAATAAATAGAGGGATGGAGAGAAAGAAATAGGATGGGGAGAAAGAAATAGGATGGGAGAAAGAAATAGGATGGGGAGAAAGAAATAGGATGGGGAGAAAGAAATAGAGGGATGGAGAGAAAGAAATATGATGGAGAGAAAGAAATAGGATGGAGAGAAAGAAATAGAGGGATGGAGAGAAAGAAATAGGATGGGAGAAAGAAATAGGATGGGGAGAAAGAAATAGAGGGATGGAGAGAAAGAAATAGGATGGAGAGAAAGAAATAGGATGGAGAGAAAGAAATAGAGGGATGGAGAGAAAGAAATAGGATGGGGAGAAAGAAATAGGATGGGAGAAAGAAATAGGATGGGAGAAAGAAATAGGATGGGGAGAAAGAAATAGAGGGATGGAGAGAAAGAAATAGAGGGATGGAGAGAAAGAAATAGAGGGATGGAGAGAAAGAAATAGAGGGATGGAGAGAAAGAAATAGAGGGATGGAGAGAAAGAAATAGAGGGATGGAGAGAAAGAAATAGAGGGATGGAGAGAAAGAAATAGAGGGATGGAGAGAAAGAAATAGGATGGGGAGAAAGAAATAGAGGAATGGAGAGAAAGAAATAGAGGGATGGAGAGAAAGAAATAGAGGGATGGAGAGAAAGAAATAGAGGGATGGAGAGAAAGAAATAGAGGGATGGAGAGAAATAAATAGAGGGATGGAGAGAAAGAAATAGGATGGAGAGAAAGAAATAGGATGGAGAGAAAGAAATAGGATGGAGAGAAAGAAATAGGATGGAGAGAAAGAAATAGGATGGAGAGAAAGAAATAGGATGGAGAGAAAGAAATAGAGGGATGGGGAGAAAGAAATAGAGGGATGGGGAGAAAGAAATAGAGGGATGGAGAGAAAGAAATAGAGGGATGGGGAGAAAGAAATAGAGGGATGGAGAGAAAGAAATAGAGGGATGGAGAGAAAGAAAGAGGGATGGAGAGAAAGAAATAGAGGGATGGAGAGAAGGAAATAGAGGGATGGAGAGAAAGAAATAGAGGGATGGAGAGAAAGAAATGGGATGGAGAGAAAGAAATAGAGGGATGGGGAGAAAGAAATAGGATGGGGAGAAAGAAATAGAAGGATGGGGAGAAAGAAATAGAGGGATGGAGAGAAAGAAAGAGGGATGGAGAGAAAGAAAGAGGGATGAGAGAAAGAAAGAGGGATGGAGAGAAAGAAAGAGGGATGGAGAGAAAGAAAGAGGGATGGAGAGAAATAAAGAGGGATGGAGAGAAAGAAATGGATGGATGGAGAGAAAGAAATAGAGGGATGGAGAGAAAGAAATAGGATGGAGAGAAAGAAATAGGATGGAGAGAAAGAAATAGGATGGAGAGAAAGAAATAGGATGGAGAGAAAGAAATAGGATGGACAGAAAGAAATAGGATGGAGAGAAAGAAATAGGATGGAGAGAAAGAAATAGGATGAAGAGAAAGAAATAGGATGGACAGAAAGAAATAGGATGGAGAGAAAGAAATAGGATGGAGAGAAAGAAATAGGATGGAGAGAAAGAAATAGAGGGATGGGGAGAAAGAAATAGGATGGAGAGAAAGAAATAGAGGGATGGAGAGAAAGAAATAGAGGGATGGAGAGAAAGAAATAGAGGGATGGAGAGAAAGAAATAGAGGGATGGAGAGAAAGAAATAGAGGGATGGAGAGAAAGAAATAGAGGGATGGAGAGAAAGAAATAGAGGGATGGAGAGAAAGAAATAGAGGGATGGAGAGAAAGAAATAGAGGGATGGAGAGAAAGAAATAGAGGGATGGAGAGAAAGAAATAGAGGGATGGAGAGAAAGAAATAGAGGGATGGAGAGAAGGAAATAGAGGGATGGAGAGAAAGAAATAGAGGGATGGAGAGAAAGAAATAAGATGGAGAGAAAGAAATGGGATGGAGAGAAAGAAATAGAGGGATGGGGAGAAAGAAATAGGATGGGGAGAAAGAAATAGAGGGATGGAGAGAAAGAAAGAGGGATGGAGAGAAAGAAAGAGGGATGGAGAGAAAGAAAGAGGGATGGAGAGAAAGAAAGAGGGATGGAGAGAAAGAAATAGAGGGATGGGGAGAAAGAAATAGAGGGATGGGGAGAAATAAATAGGATGGGGAGAAAGAAATAGGATGGAGAGAAAGAAATAGGATGGAGAGAAAGAAATAGGATGGAGAGAAAGAAATAGGATGGAGAGAAAGAAATAGGATGGAGAGAAAGAAATAGGATGGAGAGAAAGAAATAGGATGGAGAGAAAGAAATAGGATGGAGAGAAAGAAATAGGATGGAGAGAAAGAAATAGAGGGATGGAGAGAAAGAAATAGGATGGAGAGAAAGAAATAGAGGGATGGAGAGAAAGAAATAGAGGGATGGAGAGAAAGAAATAGAGGGATGGAGAGAAAGAAATAGAGGGATGGAGAGAAAGAAATAGAGGGATGGAGAGAAAGAAATAGGATGGAGAGAAAGAAATAGGATGGAGAGAAAGAAATAGAGGGATGGAGAGAAAGAAATAGAGGGATGGAGAGAAAGAAATAGAGGGATGGGGAGAAAGAAATGGAGGGATGGGGAGAAAGAAATAGAGGGATGGGGAGAAAGAAATAGGATGGAGAGAAAGAAATAAGATGGAGAGAAAGAAATGGGATGGAGAGAAAGAAATAGAGGGATGGGGAGAAAGAAATAGAGGGATGGAGAGAAAGAAATAGAGGGATGGAGAGAAAGAAATAGAGGGATGGAGAGAAAGAAATAGAGGGATGGAGAGAAAGAAATAGAGGGATGGAGAGAAAGAAATAGAGGGATGGAGAGAAAGAAATAGAGGGATGGGGAGAAAGAAATAGGATGGAGAGAAAGAAATAGAGGGATGGAGAAAAAGAAATAGAGGGATGGAGAGAAAGAAATAGAGGGATGGGGAGAAAGAAATAGAGGGATGGAGAGAAAGAAATAGAGGGATGGAGAGAAAGAAATGGGATGGGGAGAAAGAAATAGAGGGATGGAGAGAAAGAAAGAGGGATGGAGAGAAAGAAATAGAGGGATGGAGAGAAAGAAATGGGATGGGGAGAAAGAAATAGAGGGATGGAGAGAAAGAAAGAGGGATGGAGAGAAAGAAAGAGGGATGGAGAGAAAGAAAGAGGGATGGAGAGAAAGAAATAGAGGGATGTGGAGAAAGAAATAGAGGGATGTGGAGAAAGAAATGGAGGGATGGGGAGAAAGAAATGGAGGGATGGAGAGAAAGAAATAGAGGGATGGAGAGAAAGAAATAGGACGGAGAGAAAGAAATAGGATGGAGAGAAAGAAATAGGATGGAGAGAAAGAAATAGGATGGAGCGAAAGAAATAGAGGGATGGGGAGAAAGAAATAGAGTGATGGGGAGAAAGAAATAGAGGGATGGGGAGAAAGAAATAGAGGGATGGAGAGAAAGAAATAGAGGGATGGAGAGAAAGAAAGAGGGATGGAGAGAAAGAAAGAGGGATGGAGAGAAAGAAAGAGGGATGGAGAGAAAGAAAGAGGGATGGAGAGAAAGAAAGGGATGGAGAGAAAGAAATAGAGGGATGGAGAGAAGGAAATAGAGGGATGGAGAGAAAGAAATAGAGGGATGGGGAGAAAGAAATAGAGGGATGGGGAGAAAGAAATGGAGGGATGGAGAGAAAGAAATAGATTGATGGATAGAAAGAAATAGATTGATGGATAGAAAGAAATAGAGGGATGGAGAGAAAGAAATAGAGGGATGGAGAGAAAGAAATAGAGGGATGGAGAGAAAGAAATAGAGGGATGGAGAGAAAGAAATAGAGGGATGGAGAGAAAGAAATAGAGGGATGGAAAGAAAGAAATAGAGGGATGGGGAGAAAGAAATAGAGGGATGGGGAGAAAGAAATAGGATGGAGAGAAATAAATAGAGGGATGGAGAGAAAGAAATAGGATGGAGAGAATGAAATAGGATGGAGATGCAGACTCCCTCCAAGTCTGCATCATCAGCAGTAGCGTCATCTCTAGGAAACATAAAAGGGAGGAAAAGAAAGAAAGCGAGAGGGACAGAACGTGGACCTCTCTGATGTGATGTCCACTGGTTCTGTCAGCACCTCTGCTGCTTCGTAGCGTCTTCACTGTCGGCCCAAAACCAACCTGACGCTTTTCTTAGTGAGCTCTTTCTTTGTCCTTTTCTTCTGTCTTGAATTTGTAGTAACATGCAGTTGTGTTTGTGTGTTGTCTGTGATGTGTCATGAGGTTTTATCTGTTTGTAAAAGTGCAGCTTTATGCAGGTTTACTGCAGGTGTCTGTATTTTTCTAGGTGTTTGTTTTTATATTCGTGCCGCTTTTGCTGCCCATTGCTGTCTCTTGAATGCCTCCCCTCTTTCTTCTTCTGTGGTTTCCTCCACTTCCCCTCTGTCTCTCTCCCTGTCTCTCTCCCTGTCTCTCTCCCTGTCTCTCTCCCTGTCTCTCTCCCTGTCTCTCTCCCTGTCTCTCTCCCTGTCTCTCTCCCTGTCTCTCTCCCTGTCTCTCTCCCTGTCTCTCTCTCGCCTTCTCTCTCTGTCTCTCTCCCTGTCTCTCTCCCTGTCTCTCTCCCTGTCTCTCTCCCTGTCTCTCTCCCTGTCTCTCTCTCGCCTTCTCTCTCTGTCTCTCTCCCTGTCTCTCTCCCTGTCTCTCTCCCTGTCTCTCTCCCTGTCTCTCTCCCTGTCTCTCTCCCTGTCTCTCTCCCTGTCTCTCTCCCTGTCTCTCTCCCTGTCTCTCTCTCGCCTTCTCTCTCTGTCTCTCTCCCTGTCTCTCTCCCTGTCTCTCTCCCTGTCTCTCTCCCTGTCTCTCTCCCTGTCTCTCTCCCTGTCTCTCTTCCTGTCTCTCTTCCTGTCTCTCTTCCTGTCTCTCTCCCTGTCTCTCTCCCTGTCTCTCTCCCTGTCTCTCTCCCTGTCTCTCTCTCGCCTTCTCTCTCTTGCCTTCTCTCTCTCTCGCCTTCTCTCTCTTGCCTTCCCTCTCTATTTCGCCTCCTCTCTCTCTCTCGCCTTCTCTCCCTCTCGCCTTCTCTCTCCCTCTCGCCTTCTCTCTCCCTCTCGCCTTCTCTCTCTCTCTCGCCTTCTCTCTCTCTCTCGCCTTCTCTCTCTCTCGCCTTCTCTCTCTCTCTCTCTCTCTCTCTCTCTCTCTCTCTCTCTCTCTCTCGCCTTTTCTCTCTCGCGCGTTCTCTCTCGCCTTCTCTCTTTCTCTCTCTCTCACGCGTTCTCTCACGCCTTCTCTCTCGCCTTCTCTCTCTCTCTCTCTCTCTCTCTCTCTCTCGCCTTCTTTCTCTCTCGCGCGCGCGCGTTCTCTCTCACCTTCTCTCTCGCCTTCTCTCACACCTTCTCTCTCACCTTCTCTCTTTCTCTCTCTCACTTTTTCTCTCTCGCTCTTTCTCTCTGTCAATTTCAGTTTAAGTGCTTTATTGGCATGGGAAACATGTTTACATTGCCAAAGCAAGTGAAATCGATAATAAACACAAGTGAAATAAAGAATAGAAAAAAGTATTATTCCAAAAGAATATAGACATGTCAAATGTCATATTATGTCTATATACCGTGTTGAAAAGAAGTGCAAATAGTACAAAAGAGAAAATAAATACATATGGATTGTATTTACAATGGTGTTTGTTCTTCACTGGTTGACCTTTTCTTGTGGCAACAGGTCACAAATATTGCTGCTGTGATGTCACGCTGTGGTATTTCACCCAGTAGATATGGGAGTTTATCAAAATTGGGTATGTTTTCAAATTCTTTGTGTAATCTGAGGGGAAAATGTGTCTAATATGGTCATACATTTGGCAGGAGGTTAGGAAGTACAACTCAGTTTCCACCTCATTTTGTGGGCAGTGAGCACATAGCCTGTCTTCTCTTGAGAGTCTGCCTTCAGCGGCCTTTCTCAATAGCAAGGCTATGCTCACTGACTCTGTACATAGTCAAAAGATTTCCTTCATTTTGGGTCAGTCACAGTGGTCAGGTATTCTGCCACTGTGTGCTCTCTGTTTAGGGCCACATAGCGGTCTCTCCTCTCTTGTTATCAGTAGTGCAGGAAGCTCAAGTTATCACATTCCAGCAGCACACAGTTTAAGAACCATTCATTTGACGACAGCAGAACAGGACCAGATGTGAACGTCTCTCTCTCTCTTGATTTGAACTCTTTCCCAGATCCTTATCTATCTAATTTAGCCTTCATTGTCTAGGAGGAGGGGGAAGAAGAGGAGGAATAGAGAGGCTGGGAAACATCAGGCCGTACACATGTTCATTGGCCAAACTTTGCCCTGGGCCTTTTTTTGGGTTAGCTCTTACCTTGTGTTTTGTGTAATAATAGGAGAAATGCTTTTGTTAATATTAATCTGTGTTTTTGTTTAGTGTGCGTGTGCATTCCCTTAACTCCATTTTCCTCATATATAATAACACACACACACACACACCCCAGTGCGTAACACCATCTAAATTAATTCAGAAGTTCAGCTCTCCCCAGGCTAGAGGACTGCTGGCCAAGTGTACCAGAGCACAGCTTTCTCCAGTATTCCCCAAAATAACTCAGACCAGCCAGGCTTATGAATCACACACACATACGCATACCGTGTGTTTAAATTCATACACACAGGCTGTACTCCCCTCATGTGAGAGCGGAAATGTATTCCGAACCGTTAAACATACAAAGAACACCCTCCCACACACACACACTGACACACCAACTCCCCCCTGAGAACATGTGTTTTCAATGAAGGCTTGACTGTCAGGCTATGAGACTATATGAAGTCATGTATACTGCCAAACTGCCCTGCACATATTGCTTATATTAATGCCACTTTATATGGAGCGGGGAGATTGTGTGTGCTTGTAGTGTGTGTGTTTGCATATTAGCATACCGGAATCAGTGTGTGTTGCGTGTTGTGTGTGTGGCGTGCTTTATTTCCCTCAGCCCTGTAGTGCTACTCCATAAGAGTAGGTTCAGGTGTCAACACCAGCTCTACTCTGTGTTGTCCCGATGTGTGGATGAACAGTGAGCACTGCCCCATGGGGGTTACAAACACACTTAATGCCCTTATCCAGCAGCAGAGATGAGGGGGAGAGACGGGGCGCCGGGAAGGTGCAGCTAGTCCTGGCATTTCCACTGGCCCTGTGAAAGTCCCCCTCACACACCAGTGTTCCCACTCTCTCATCTCCTAATTGGGGCTTCCCTGCGTGTGTGTGCATGTATTTTTGCTCGGAGTGCTCATACTATACAACAAGGTCCCCGATTACCCCTTAGGTCACTCTTACAGCCTCT
The DNA here is from genome assembly GCF_013265735.2 of Oncorhynchus mykiss. Lineage (NCBI taxonomy): Eukaryota > Metazoa > Chordata > Actinopteri > Salmoniformes > Salmonidae > Oncorhynchus > Oncorhynchus mykiss. The sequence goes on along the minus strand of NC_048588.1, from coordinate 15,855,420 downwards.
GGGAGGAAGAGGCTCCTGTATCTAACTACAACATTAAAGCCTTTGGCAGATAGAGCTAGGCTAGCTAAGTGAGTAGCCTCTAACCAGCCAGCCCTCTGGTCAGTGCTACTTAATTCACTAAATGAGCAACACAGAGGGTTTGTGTCTGAGCTTCGCAGGGTCCAGTCACAATAACCACATCAGGGTTTTGACTTCCTGCTGCTAATTGTGCATTTACAGGCACTCTAGTCAGGATCTATCTTTTTGGACTGTGTGTATTAGTAGTATGAGTGACCTTTCAGTCTGTGTTAAACTGACCCCAGGACAGATTCCCAGAGCAGCAGCTTTATAGTAAGGCCTAATAAACACACAGTACCTAATGAAGCATCTCAACTCATTTAGACAAATTACGAACACATGTTATCCTCTTGTGTACGCACACACACACACACCCCTCCTCCAGTACAAGAAAGCTGTGAGGAAAAACGATCCTACAGTAAACATCTTTCCTTTCTTTCATCTGTTTTCTCTCCCTCTACTCCTCTTTCTATCCTTCTCTCATTCTCTGTCCCTTCCTCCTTATATTTTCCCCCCTGTAATCCAGTAAGTATAGCTAACCCAAACACAGTCTTGTGTTTAGACTCTCCGTCTGAGACAGTCCACAGCTTGGGAAAAGCCCTGGCCAGACCAGGAAAACTGGGAAAACAAGGATACAATTGGGCACTTATGGAGCCTAAACGATTTCCTCCTCGTCTTCCTGGCCAGCCGCTCTACTCCCAACGTTCTACTGGGAGAACCAAACGGAACCATTTGGAACGCCCAAAAAGGTTTATGTAACACACTCTGTTTCTGTCAAATGAGTGATTATCCGTGTAACATTGAACTCTAACAGTAAACGGTGTTCTCTTTTCTTAGTCATTAGTGGTCTTAGGGAGGCTACAGTGTTGGCATGGCTGAGCTCTGTCACTAGTTTCCTATTTGGCAGGGGTAAGGTATTTGGAGAATACTCTGGTTAAAGTAAAGCCTATGCTGTAAAGTTGAGTCTCTGTGACTCTAGGGAAAAGAGCAGACACAGAATGTGTACACACACATACATACACAGCCAGCCCCTGACCCATTAATGTAAACACTGTGCCCCACTAATTCTTTTATTTTGGCGTCTAGTGCAAATTGACTCTAGTCGCCCTCTGGCATTTTAATGTGGTCGGCTAGGTAACATGAACCTCTCTTCCTCACAGAAGCTATGGCAGCTAAGGTATTTGAAGTCCCCTCCAATCCTCCACCGCAACATGAATTACTGAGACATAAGTTAGAAGAAGCAGAAGAAGAAAGGGGAAAAAGAGAGTAGTCCAGGGATAGGCTGTAAGAGTGGATTTAAATGAGGAAGTGGAAAGAGAGAGTAGTCCAGGGATAGGCTGTAAGAGTGGATTTAAATGAGGAAGGGGAAAGAGAGAGTAGTCCAGGGATAGGCTGTAAGAGTGGATTTAAATGAGGAAGGGGTAAGAGAGAGTAGTCTAGGGATAGGCTGTAAGAGTGGATTTAAATGAGGAAGGGGAAAGAGAGAGTAGTCCAGGGATAGGCTGTAAGAGTGGATTTAAATGAGGAAGGGGAAAGAGAGAGTAGTCCAGGGATAGGCTGTAAGAGTGGATTTAAATGAGGAAGGGGTAAGAGAGAGTAGTCCAGGGATAGGCTGTAAGAGTGGATTTAAATGAGGAAGGGGTAAGAGAGAGTAGTCCAGGGATAGGCTGTAAGAGTGGATTTAAATGAGGAAGGGGTAAGAGAGAGTAGTCCAGGGATAGGCTGTAAGAGTGGATTTAAATGAGGAAGGGGTAAGAGAGAGTAGTCCAGGGATAGGCTGTAAGAGTGGATTTAAATGAGGAAGGGGAAAGAGAGAGTAGTCCAGGGATAGGCTGTAAGAGTGGATTTAAATGAGGAAGGGGAAAGAGAGAGTAGTCCAGGGATAGGCTGTAAGAGTGGATTTAAATGAGGAAGGGGAAAGAGAGAGTAGTCCAGGGATAGGCTGTAAGAGTGGATTTAAATGAGGAAGGGGTAAAAGAGAGTAGTCCAGGGATAGGCTGTAAGAGTGGATTTAAATGAGGAAGGGGTGAGTCCAGACAGTTCTGCTGGCGTTGGTTCGTTTCCATCCAGGGCCTGATAAAGTTACACAGAACCGGTCAAATCAAGGTTACGGAGTTACAAACAAGCCTTAAAACAAAGAGTTAACTAGGGGAAAGATTCTGAGGTCTGAAGGTCATTAGGTTGTAATGTCTTTTAATAAGACTGACTTAAAACTAACAGTGATAAGTTCAACTGATGGTGAGACATTTCTGGCTTTCCTTTTCTCTCTCTGTTTCTCTTTCTAATCTTTACTTGATTTCTCTCTCCCAGTTGGGTGTTTTTAGCCTGCTTTATTTCTGGCTCCTTGCTAAACCCCTTGGCACTAGTTATCATTCAAATGATAGAAGCCTTTCAATATGGTGTCAGTCAGTAAGTCGGTCACCTCTCATAGTAGGAAATAGTCTCTACTGTAGAGCAGCCGTGTAGCATTGGGCTGATTCATCTGTTCTAACTATTCCCAGGAGGAGGGAGGTGTTGGGTAACTTACTGTAACAGGGAGGGGGATGGATGCAGAATGGAGAGAGAGGGAGTCGTGGGAATGTGGAGGAATGACTCTGCTTTTGTTTTCTTTAAACAGCTCGTTCGCACATCAGACTTCAGACGCAGGCAGAAATCCTCTTTCTTTTCCTTTCTGTTTTTCTTCCTCTCCTGGCTTTAAATCGTTTGGCAGCTGCACCGAAGTTGCAGTCCTGTCGTGTGCATTTTTGTGTGTGGTGTGTACATACGTGTGTGAGTACCTCTCTTCTGTGCACACTCTCCAGCCTCTGGACCTTGACAATTCCCTAGAAGAAAAGCCTGGCCCCTCGTCTCCTTTGTAGCGTCTGTCTCTCTGCAGTCTTTCTCTCTCTCCATCAGACCTCTGGAAACAGGCATGTGTGTAGTCGACAGCCCTGCACTTTGTCTTGGTTCTATTATCTGGTGAAAGTGTGCATGTGTGTTGAGTAGAGCTAGCAAGTACTGTGTGTGTGTGTGTGTGTGTGTGCTTTCCTTCAAGGGGTGGTAACTGCGGATGTTGTCTGGTCTAAACATGTTTAGAAGCAGGGCTTCTTGGCACTTTGGACTTTTTGGCAACCATAACACAGTTCCTCAGTCAGTTCCGGGGGCAGCACTCTGAGGACCTGGGAGAAGGGGAGGTGTGTGTTTCTTTATCTCTATCCTCTAGTAGCCAAGCAGAATTTATAGACAGACACATGTGTTTTTGCAAGACATTCCAAAAGTGTGAAGGACTGAATTGACTTATATTTCTCACACCCCAACAGGTTCTATTTGAACACTTTTCTCAGATTGGATGAAGTAGTTTGTGTATGTTGTTTTTGTGCCACAGTTATTAAAGGTGACCTACCATGCCTGACTATCTGTCTACATGACTGGCCCACTGTCCTCTCACCCTGTCTCCTGGCTTCCCTTCCCTCCTCCACCCCACTAGGCTCTCTACAGTAGCTCTGTGAGTCTTTTCACACACAACTGGGTTAAACCTAGCAGATAGTGTATTGTTGATGTATTGCTGGTGAAGGGACCAATGTTTTTGAGTGTGAATGCTTTGTCAGTCTGGGTTAGTTTCAGGTGAAGTGCTGCCTGGTTGCTTTGTGTTTTTTGTTGAGGTGTGTGTGTGTGTGTGTGTGTGTGTGTGTGTGTGTGTGTGTGTGTGTGTGTGTGTGTGTGAGAGAGAGAGAGAAACCTAGGTGCTGTCTGTCTATTGTGTGAAACACCTCTGTGCAGCGGGTGCGTCTCCGTGGCGAAGTGACTTGATGTCATTCAGAGACACACAGCAGGGAGAGATGGGTAATCTGCCTCAACAGCCAGTCTACTGGTCTAACAGTTGTAGGTCTTAGTGAGTGTGTCTGTGTAGAGGGGCCAACCGAAACGGGCAGGCTCTGTGCCATTTAAGACCAGGCACAATGCACCAAAACCAAACACTCCCCAAACTGGGGGAATGGGACCGAAATGACAATCACAAAAACTCACATACACTTAGTAGTGGGTAGTGGGTATCAGTGGGTATCATTGTGTTCATGCAGTAAGTGACTCACACACACACACAGTGCTGGCTGTGGGGGGTGAGAGTGGTCCTACCGTTAGTGGTCATTAGAGTAGTAGTCTGGAGCAGCCCAAGGCCAAGGAGCCTCTGGACTCAATAGACCTTTTACAAACACTGTTCTCTCTCTGTTCTCTCTTTCTTTAACTCTGTATTCCCCTATTTATCTGTGTCTACAGTCTCCAGCCCACCAGCTAGGCTGCAGGAACAGCGAGATTCACTTAACCATCACTCTATGTACCAATAGCACTTTGGACTGGGAGGTGTATGTCTGTCACTTACTGCCCAACCAACAATCACCCCCACCACATCAACTCCTCCACTCACAACACAGAAGTCTTTGGTGTGTGTGCGTGTGCGTGTGTGCTTTTCACCCTTGGCATGGATGGATGGCTCCTGGGTGTTCTGCTCTCTCTCTAACAACACACACCGGTTAACCCTTCGCCTACACACACTGTCACAGCATTTTCATCAGTGCACCTCCGGCTCTACTACCAGGCTCCCACTCAGTTTTAAAGACCAGTAGAGAACCCCAATCCTCTGTAGTAACGGTTCAGCTTGTGCTTCAGTACAATGTTGTCCATTTTGTAAAAGAACGTCTGAATGTGTGTATTCAAGTGTTGTGTTGGGAAATTAGAGCATCACCCTCCTCCCTCCCTGCTCTTTGTGTGGACAGACTGCTGACCTTTTGGCTGTGTGCCTCCTGGCTCTCTGCACTGTCACAGAACAATTATCTCCATTACTGACTGTAGACTACACTCTCTCCATTACTGACTGTAGACTACATTCTCTCCATTACTGACTGTAGACTACATTCTCTCCATTACTGACTGTAGACTACATTCTCTCCATTACTGACTGTAGACTACATTCTCTCCATTACTGACTGTAGACTACATTCTCTCCATTACTGACTGTAGACTACATTCTCTCCATTACTGACTGTAGACTACACTCTCTCCATTACTGACTGTAGACTACACTCTCTCCATTACTGACTGTAGACTACATTCTCTCCATTACTGACTGTAGACTACATTCTCTCCATTACTGACTGTAAGCTACATTCTCTCCATTACTGACTGTAGACTACATTCTCTCCATTACTGACTGTAGACTACATTCTCTCCATTACTGACTGTAGACTACATTCTCTCCATTACTGACTGTAGACTACATTCTCTCCATTACTGACTGTAGACTACATTCTCTCCATTACTGACTGTAGACTACATTCTCTCCATTACTGACTGTAGACTACATTCTCTCCATTACTGACTGTAGACTACATTCTCTCCATTACTGACTGTAGACTACACTCTCTCCATTACTGACTGTAGACTACATTCTCTCCATTACTGACTGTAGACTACATTCTCTCTCTCTGACATAACGCTGTCTTAGACTGACATAACGCTGTCTTAGACTGACGTAACGCTGTCTTAGACTGACGTAACGCTGTCTTAGACTGACGTAACGCTGTCTTAGACTGACGTAACGCTGTCTTAGACTGACGTAACGCTGTCTTAGACTGACGTAACGCTGTCTTAGACTGACGTAACGCTGTCTTAGACTGACGTAACGCTGTCTTAGACTGACGTAACGCTGTCTTAGACTGACGTAACGCTGTCTTAGACTGACGTAACGCTGTCTTAGACTGACGTAACGCTGTCTTAGACTGACGTAACGCTGTCTTAGACTGACGTAACGCTGTCTTAGACTGACGTAACGCTGTCTTAGACTGACGTAACGCTGTCTTAGACTGACGTAACGCTGTCTTAGACTGACGTAACGCTGTCTTAGACTGACGTAACGCTGTCTTAGACTGACGTAACGCTGTCTTAGACTGACGTAACGCTGTAACGCTGTCTTAGACTGACGTAACGCTGTCTTAGACTGACGTAACGCTGTCTTAGACTGACGTAACGCTGTCTTAGACTGACGTAACGCTGTCTTACACAATAGACTATTCTGTCTTCAGTGGACAACTCATGTAATGTCCACATAAAGACACACTCGAACATTTCCTATCTTGTCATTTTCAACTACTGAGAAGCAGAGGGAGAGAGAGAAGGCGATTGGAACGAGAGAGAGTGTAGCTGGTGTGACTTGATATTTGCGTGGGAGAGGGCAAGGGCGCAAAGCCATCAGAACTACAAATATACTGGAGCATGTACACACACGCACGAACGCGCGCCAAAGCCTGTCAGCTCCAACGCTCTGGACAGGAGCCCAGGACACTTCCGGCTCCAAGTGTGTGTCAGCAAAGTCCAGGTCTCTTCTCTCGTCATCCCACATCACTGTCATTATTCTTCTAATGAGGAGAGGATTCGCTGCTGCATTAGGTAAATGTCACTTCGCACACACTAACATGTACTGTATGCACACAGTCCACACAAAGAGATGCTGGCAGCTTCATCTCAACCCCATTCAGATGTGATAGATCCTCCTCTCTTCTGTCATTGTCTAATGAAGGACAGCTCACTGAAGTGAAGCGTAGGCTAGCGTCTTCCTCACCCACTCACTGAGACGTGTGGCTAGTGTCTGGCTAATGTGGCTAACACAAATCAATGACTCACCCCATTGCTGCCTTAGCTAGTTCACTTTAGCCTAGCTAGAGTAACATCTCTCCCACCAGCTCATTGAGACGTGTAGCTGATGCTGGCTAATGTGGCTCACGCTAATCAGTGAGTCACTCCTGTCTGCTGTAGCTAGCCAGTGTACTGGCTCACTGACTGTGTCATTAGCATCATCATCATCAGCACAAATACACTTATCAGCTATGACATCCACCACTAACCCTGCCCACATACATTCTCTCGCTCTCTTTCTCTCCATCTCATACACACGTTCTCTCTCTCTCTCTGTCTGTCTGTCTTTCGGTCTGTCGCTCATACACACACAAAACACAAACACACACATTGACACACACAGAGGACTGGGTGCATTCAACTCAATACTGAAAGTTTGTCCTCTGTACTAACCCTCTGGTCTCTACTAACCCTCTGGTCTCTACTAACCCTCTGGTCTCTACTAACCCTCTGGTCTCTACTAACCCTCTGGTCTCTACTAACCCTCTGGTTTCTACTAACCCTCTGGTTTCTACTAACCCTCTGGTCTCTACTAACCCTCTGGTCTCTACTAACCCTCTGGTTTCTATTAACCCTCTGGTCTCTACTAACCCTCTGGTCTCTACTAACCTTCTGGTCTCTACTAACCCTCTGGTTTCTACTAACCCTCTGGCCTCTACTAACCCTCTGGCCTCTACTAACCCTCTGGCCTCTACTAACCCTCTGGGCTCTACTAACCCTCTGTTCTCTACTAACCCTCTGGTCTCTACTAACCCTCTGGCCTCTTCCTCTCTGGCCTCTGACTAGGAGGATGGAGTTGCTATAACCAGAGACTGGTGTCTACGGCCGCTCCGCTAGACTGTTTTAACTCTACACTGAGACCAAGGCTCTACACACACACACACACACACACTAATCTACACACACACACACACACACTAATCTACACACACACACCCGCTAATCTACACACACACACCCGCTAATCTACACACACACACCCGCTAATCTACACACACCCACCCGCTAATCTACACACACACACCCGCTAATCTACACACACACACACACACACACACACACACACACACACACACACACACGCTAATCTACACACACATACACACACCCATTAATCTACACACACCCGCTAATCTACACACACATACACACACCCGCTAATCTACACCCACACCCACTAATCTATACACACACCCACTAATCTACACACACATACACACACCCACTAATCTACACACATATCCACACACCCGCTAATCTACACACACATACACACACCCACTAATCTACACACACATCCACACACCCGCTAATCTATACACACACCCACTAATCTATACACACACCCACTAATCTACACACACATACACACACCCACTAATCTACACACATATCCACACACCCGCTAATCTATACACACACCCACTAATCTATACACACACCCACTAATCTACACACATATCCACACACCCGCTAATCTATACACACACCCACTAATCTATACACACACCCACTAATCTACACACACATACACACACCCACTAATCTATACACACACCCACTAATCTACACACATATCCACACTCCCACTAATCTACACACACACCCGCTAATCTACACACACATCCGCTAATCTACACATTCTGGTTTTGTCTTAGTTGCACTGTGATCATGGATCCAGAGGTTGTGCCAGATCAGTGTTTAGAAGCAACGTCATCCTACTGGCTGTGTCTCCAGTGGCACCGTATTCCCTATGGGTCCTGGTCAAAAGTAGTGCACTGTATAGGGATTAGGGTGTCATTTGGGATGCCGACTCTGTTTACCAGGGCAAACGTTCCCCTTTTAGTCATCTACAACATGGTGCAGTGAAGGAGTGACCTTCATTGTAATATTAGGACTCTTCATAGAGACCTGGTTATTAGGAACAACGGATGCTAATATCCTCCCTAACCCTTAAGATAATGAAACCCTGTTCCCTTTATAGTGCACTACTTTTGACCAACGTGTGCAGTATCAAGGGAATAGGGTGTAGTTTGGGATGCAGACACTATGATATTAAGCCCTGGGTTTATGAGGGAATCGTCAGGATCAAAGCAGCTGTATGACATTCTCACCATCATAACAAACACACTAGATGACTACTGCACATGTCACCAGGTTAAAAGGACACCGTATGAAAATAGACTTTCTGTGTGTGCGTACGGACGTGCTTTTGGTGTGTGTGTTACAGTTAAGCCAGATCGTCTCTTTACAAGGCGAGGCCATTACATAATTGTGGAGGACCAGGTAGATCACATTCTGTGAGAGCTCCTGCTAAAGTCATATTAATGAATCATTGGTCCCGGGAGGTTGCCGTGGTGAGGTTATCGCCCTGGCATGTCTGGCTGTAGTCACGGTAACTCAGTCTGTCCATCTGTCATGTATGTCTGTCACCGAGAGAGAGAGAGAGAGACTGAAAGGGAATTCCCCTCTTGCGTTAGCTGCCATATTACTATAGCAGAGACTTTGATGTAGCTATGAGTGAGCTACAGTACCTCTGGCTAGCATCTCAATATCTGTTTGTGTATGGATGCTCTGTAATGATTCATTCCACAACTATCAAGTGATCATAAGTAGAGGATACTTCCTGTAGAGGATACTTACTTCCTGTAGAGGATACTTCCTGTAGAGAATATATGGTTCTGCTGTTGCTCTCTAATCATGCTACCACAGATTAGAGAGTAGCTCCCTAGTATTGTCTTCCAAACATTTAACTAGCCCCCGCACTCTCATAATCAGCTGATGATGCAGGGTGGCACAGCTAGAGTCCCGGCACATGTCCACCAGGCTTGTGTCTGTGAATGTGTACTTGTTTGTGCCCATGTGCTTATATATGTTTCCTCCCAGCCATGCCGGCTAACAGCTTATGCCCCCCCTCAGTGTCACCATGATCAAAGCAGATAGGACTGTTTTTAAATGAAATTTCAATATGTCTGCTCCCGTCAGAGAGTCAAAGGAGTCCTTGGGTCTTTTAAGTGGCACAAAAGGTTCATATTAGAGGCTGGTCTTTGAAGCCTGAATGTGTGGGATATTATTTAACCCTTTGTGGTTTGGGGCTGGATCGTTCCTGCTTACAAAGACGTGCTCACATCACAGGTCAATTGGTGCACATGTTCTGGAGAAGGAAAAAAATATCTAGGGTCTTACTTTAGTGAGTTGGGAGCTAGGGGTCATTATGGAACCAGAACCACGCAGTATCGGTGACGTAGGAACTATGGGAAGGAGCTAGAGTATGGAGTGAAACCAGACCCATGCATCAGTGTGTTAGCCAGCCGGCCAGCCAGTCAGTTATCCAGTCAGCCATTCCATCAGTCAACCAGTCAGTCAGTGAGTTCAGTTCTCCCAGTAGTGAAAGTTGTCATATGGAGCATTTTTGCATTGTTTAGATCACTGTGTTCTGCTCATTATTCAATTGAGAGGAGTGGAGGGAAATGAGAGGAAAGGGGGAGTGGAGTAGAGGGAAATGAGAGGAAAGGGGGAGTGGAGTGGAGGGAAATGAGAGGAAAAGGGGAGTGGAGGGAAATGAGAGGAAAGGGGGAGTGGAGGGAAATGAGAGGAAAGTTGGAGTGGAGGGAAATTAGAGGAAAGGGGGAGTGGAGGGAAATGAGAGGAAAATGGGAGTGGAGGGAAATGAGAGGAAAGGGGGAGTGGAGGGAAATGAGAGTGGAGGGAAATGAGAGGAAAAATGGGAGTGGAGGGAAATGAGAGGAAAGGGGGAGTTGAGGGAAATGAGAGGAAAGGGGGAGTGGAGGGAAATGAGAGGAAAGGGGGAGTGGAGTGGAGGGAAATGAGAGGAAAGGGGGAGTGGAGGGAAATGAGAGGAAATTGGGAGTGGAGGGAAATGAGAGGAAAAATGGGAGTGGAGGGAAATTAGAGGAAAGGGGGAGTGGAGGGAAATGAGAGGAAAGGTGGAGTGGAGGGAAATGAGAGGAAAATGGGAGTGGAGGGAAATGAGAGGAAAGGGGGAGTGGAGGGAAATGAGAGGAAAGGGGGAGTGGAGGGAAATGAGAGGAAAGGGGGAGTGGAGTGGAGGGAAATGAGAGGAAAGGGGGAGTGGAGTGGAGGGAAATGAGAGGAAAGGGGGAGTGGAGTGGAGGGAAATGAGAGGAAAGGGGGAGTGGAGGGAAATGAGAGGAAAGGGGGAGTGGAGGGAAATGAGAGGAAAGGGGGAGTGGAGGAAAATGAGAGGAAAGGGGGAGTGGAGTGGAGGGAAATGAGAGGAAAGGGGGAGTGGAGTGGAAGGAAATGAGAGGAAAGGGGGAGAGTGGAGTGGAGGGAAATCAGAGGAAAGGGGGAGTGGATGGAAATGAGAGGACAGGGGGAGTGAAGTGGAGGGAAATGAGAGGAAAGGGGGAGGGGAGTGAAATGAGAGAAAAGGGGGAGTGGAGGGAAATGAGGAGAGAAAAGGGGGAGTGGTGGAGGGAAATGAGGAGAGGAAAGGGGGAGTGGAGGGAAACGAGGAGAGAAGGGAGTGGAGGGAAACGAGGAGAGAAGGGGAGTGGAGTGAAATGAGAGGAAAGGGGGAGGGAAGTGAAATGAGAGAAAAGGGGGAGTGGAGGGAAATGAGGAGAGAAAAGGGGGAGTGGAGTGGAGGGAAATGAGGAGAGGAAAGGGGGAGTGGAGGGAAACGAGGAGAGAAGGGGAGTGAAGGGAAACAAGGATAGAAGGGGAGTGGAGGGAAACGAGGAGAGGGGGAGTGGAGGGAAACGAGGAGAGAAGGGGAGTGGAGGGAAACGAGGAGAGAAGGGGAGTGGAGGGAAACGAGGAGAGGGGGAGTGGAGGGAAACGAGGAGAGAAGGGGAGTGGAGGGAGAAGAGGAGAGGATGGAGAAGAGGGGAGGAAAGGAAAGGGAGTGGAGGGAGAAGAGGAGAGGAGGGAGAAGAAGAGAGGAAAGGAAAGGGAGTGGAGGGAGAAGAGGAGAGGAAAGGGAGTGGAGGGAGAAGAGGAGAGGGGGAGTGGAGGGAGAAGAGGAAAGGAGGGAGAAGAAGAGAGGAAAGGAAAGGGAGTGGAGGGAGAAGAGGAGAGGAAAGGCAGTGGAGGGAGAAGAGGCAGACTGTGTGACGTTGTATCTTTGATTTCAGAAGTCTAGATAGCGGGGAACTGTGTGTTGTAAATTCTCTATATTGATCACTCTGTCTCAAGTACAGGGCATTGGGGCTGATGGTGGGATTTTATTTGTTCCAATAGGATGCATATGTATATTTTGGGTGTCAAATAGGGATTTAAGATCAATATCATCTAGGCTGGTGACTTTTTTTCTAGTGTAAGTTGAGAGGATCTGTGCTGTGGTGTGTTCTGAGCCTGTCCTGTCTTACTGTGTGACTGATAGCAGACATATGGCAGTGTTTAGCTAAATGAGATCAACCAACCAGGGGATCAGGCCTTTTTATGGAGGGAGGTTAGTGCGAATGATAGGAGGGCGAGAATGAGGGCTGATAGGAGGGATGGAGACAACAAGGGAAGATGGGAGGGAGGCTTCCTCTCGTTCTTGCTTCACCCTACTGTGCTGTTTGCCGGCATGAAGTCATTCCCATCAGTCTCTTTCTCTCCTTCCCTCCTGTGTGCTGCCGTCTTCACCTCTCTTGACATCTCTGCCTCTCATCACCAGCTATGGGAAGTGACAGGCCACATCCTGGGGCGGCTAGCAGGGGCTGGTATAGCACTGCAAAAGAGCAGCACGACTCCCTTCTACTCCCCCCCACCACCACCACAGACGCACGCGCACACACAGACATGGGCATCCCCCCCTTCCCTTCTCCCCAGTCTTAATTCCTTAACGTATTTGCTCCAGTTGCTGCTGGGCCCTGCAGGGCTAGCTGTAGGGAGGTTCTGTCACACCCTACTTCCCCGGACCCACCACACACACACACACACACACACACACACACACACACACACACACACACACACACACAGGGCACTAATCAGACAGAGAGGGCACTAATCAGACAGAGAGGGAGACACGGCCAAGTGCACTGCTTATCTGTACAGGAGGGTTCAGTTAGATGGCCAGGGAGGGCACCCCGGCCTGGTACTACTGCTACCCTTCCACTGACATGTAGGGAGGTGTCAAGGGAATAGTCAGCAGGGCTAAGGGGCTAATCTGTTCCCCTGACTGGCTCCTCTGTGATGAAGAGGAGGTTCTAGAGTGAGGGATTGGTCTGTCTACCCCCTTAATTCACATGCAACCCCTTTGACATTTTTGTACATTTTTCTCACTCTTTTTTTATTTTCTCACCTAATTTCTCTCACTCTCTCCTCCCTCTCTTGCTCTCTCTCTCTATCCTCCCCTTCTCTCTCTTTCCTCCCTTTCTCTCTCTCCTCTCTCACACACTCTTTCTCTGTCACTGGCCTCAGACCAGAGTAGTGTGCACTACTTCTACCGACCTGTTTAAGAGGCTGTAAAACTAATTGCTAGAAAAAACGGTCATTTCATGAGACTCAAACAAGGATTCTAATTTCCCCAAACATGCAAATAGATGTCCACAATCATCAAGCATGCTCCCATGAGACACTCTCCTTCCTGAATGTCAGTTATTTTTAAGTGCTCTCATATGAATGTCAAGACATTTTCTCACACTCAAGTAGCTCCATTACTTTTTACTCTCAATAAAGTTTTTACAAGTCTGTTTGTTTCAGTCAAGCGTGGAGGAAATGGTGTCCAAAATATCACAGCGAAAACGTCAAATCTTCTACAACTCCTGTTGCTCTGCTTTTACCCCTGTGGAAGCGGGGAGGAAGAGATGAAAAGGTCTGGGGATCTCGTGAAAATCAAAAACAAATCTCCCGGAGCAGAGAGGTTAACCCCTTCAGCCAGCAGAGGCTTTGAAGTGGAGCGGCCATATTGTTAATTGTCGACGATGGGCTTAGGGAAAGGTGGTAGCAATTTAACCCCAGCACTGGGCTGCTGGGTGCGGGTCCATGCCTGGCCTCTCCTATCAGGTGTTTGCAGATGTTGGAGTCTCACTGGGGAAAAGCACAAGAAAACCCTGCAGATGAGAGGCCGACTTAACCGGCCAATATTCCTTTGTTTGCTCAGCCGATCGCTCTCTAATTGTCAGGGAGGGGAAACAGAAGCCCAGCGATTGGACCGCTAGAGCGGTTACCGGGACTATTTTTGACCGTATGCTTGCAGACAGGTGCTCGCAATTATGCTGCTGCTCTCCTTCCCACGACAGGGATGATGTCATGACTGCTGTTCTGCTCTCTGCGACGGAGTTGACAACCTCTTAACGCTCCCCCTATGCTTACGGAGATTACAAATACATTCCGTTCTCTCTATGGTTACAGGGATGACGCCATTATCCACTCAGTCCTTGGCGACAGATTTCAGCAGTGTTTAGATTTGTCGAATAACTTCCTCTGAAGCCGTTTTCCCTGTGTGCCCACTTTAGTGTGTTCCTTGTACTACGTAAATACCTCCTCCAAATGACTAGATCAGTCTGGCCCATCGTTGCATTGCAGCCCCTTAAAAACCTACCGTAGCACTTACCAAAACAGAGACGCATAAAGAATGTCACTTTGTATCTAAGCAGTGTGTATAGTCTGTTCTGACTGCAGCGGTGGCGTCCGTGTTTCCCCGCCTCCCTGGCTGTCTGTGTTTGTCAGCTCAGCTGCTGTGTGACGGGGTTGATGTCCCTAACTGTCACCTCCGCTTTGGGCTGCTGCTCTCCAGGTGAAACAGTAGCCCATCACAGACAGACAGACACAACATACTGGCTGGGCTGGCTGGTGCTGAGACAGCACTTTGAACTGGTTGATGCCTGTTGACTCCCTACTTTCTCTCACACACACACAGCTCCCCCCTGTCTTTCTGGTTCTCTACCTGTTTGTCAGGCTTTCTACCTCTGATCATTTTAGGCAGATTCAAATGTAACCAGGGTCTTTTCAAGTTGTGGTGTTTGCAACCTAGCATGATTCAACATAGAATATCAGCAAGAAACAAAACAAACTGACATGTACATGTACCTCGAAGTGTTAAACTGGTGGCTGTTTGAGACATGAACAGACACACAGGAGTGTGTAGCCTGAGTTTCATATTGAGTGGGTTGACAGTCATTTAGAGTTGAGAACTGGTGCATTCCGTTGCCCCTGCAATTAAACACCCTCATTTGACTCTGCTGCCTCATTCCAACCGTCAGTCCCAATACCCTGGCTAGCGGAGATGACAGAGCTGTGTGTGGCCAGGTTTCTCCTCTTTACCCACCTCTGAAGGCTCATTTAGCCTGCTCATTCTGACCGCACCTTGTTGGTGTGGGTGGTGACCACTGGCTTTGTACCGTGTTGAGCAACTGGCATCCCAAATGACTCCCTATATAGTACATTACTTTTGATAGGCTTTGTTCAAAGTAGTGCACTATATAGGGACTAGAGTGCCATTTGGGACGTATCTCGTCTGTTAAAGCCGTCACCCGTGGAAGGGCCTGGTGTGACCCAGGCTGTCCCAGATCCCCAGACCGGAGCTGTGCTGAAGGACAAAGAGCACGCCGGCGCGCAACAGAGACCCCTACAGTGCTGGAGGAACACACTGTGTTGATCCTAAAACAACCCCTCATCTGGGTCAGCAGACAATGTTATTGAAGCTGTTTGACAGGATAGGAAGCTTTGTATCATCTCTATATTATCGTGTAAGTCTTATAGCAAGCGCGTGGAAAATGGATCCAGTATGTGGAGCCGACTCAAAGCATTGTTCAGTACTAGCTGTGACTAGGTCATGAAGTACTGTAGTTTACAGCCTGCTACAGTTAGAACACTATAGACATCTACCTCCACGTGCAGAAGGCTTTTACTTTTTTTTCACTTTTCCTCTGTCTTCCCTGCTTTTTTTGCTCTTATACACACACATACACCGTTCTCTCTTATACACACACATACACCGTTCTCTCTTATACACACACATACACCGTTCTCTCTCATACACACACATACACCGTTCTCTCTTATACACACACATACACCGTTCTCTCTTATACACACACATACACCGTTCTCTCTTATACACACACATACACCGTTCTCTCTCATACACACACATACACAGTTCTCTCTTATACACACACATTTACCGTTCTCTCTTATACACACACATACACCATTCTCTCTTATACACACACATACACTGTTCTCTCTTATACACACACATACACCATTCTCTCTTATACACACACATACACCGTTCTCTCTCATACACACACATACACAGTTCTCTCTTATACACACACATTTACCGTTCTCTCTTATACACACACATACACCATTCTCTCTTATACACACACATATACCGTTCTCTCTTATTCACACACATACACCATTCTCTCTTATACACACACATACACCGTTCTCTCTTATACACACACATACACCGTTCTCTCTCATACACACACATACACCGTTCTCTCTTATACACACACATACACCGTTCTCTCTTATGCACACACATACACCGTTCTCTCTTATACACACACATACACCGTTCTCTCTTATGCACACACATACACCGTTCTCTCCTATACACACACACCGTTCTCTCTTATACACACACATACACCGTTCTCTCTTATGCACACACATACACCGTTCTCTCTTATGCACACACATATACCGTTCTCTCTTATACACACACATACGCCGTTCTCTCTTATGCACACACATACACCGTTCTCTCTTATACACACACATACACCGTTCTCTCTTATGCACACACATACACCGTTCTCTCTTATGCACACACATATACCGTTCTCTCTTATACACACACATACACCATTCTCTCTTATGCACACACATACACCGTTCTCTCTTATACACACACATACACCGTTCTCTCTTATGCACACACATACACCGTTCTCTCTTATGCACACACATATACCGTTCTCTCTTATACACACACATACACCATTCTCTCTTATGCACACACATACACCGTTCTCTCTTATGCACACACATATACCGTTCTCTCTTATACACACACATACACCATTCTCTCTTATGCACACACATACGCCGTTCTCTCTTATGCACACACATACACCGTTCTCTCTTATGCACACACATATACCGTTCTCTCTTATACACACACATACACCGTTCCCTCTTATGCACACACATACACCGTTCTCTCTTATGTACACACATACGCCATTCTCTCTTATACACACACATATACCGTTCTCTCTTGTCCCTCTGTCCACATGGTCTCTGAGTGCAGCAGCACTGATCTGTGAGGTCAAGATGACGTTGCAGCGTTCCTTCTGTCTCTCTCTCGTTGTTGTTTTTTGTCGTTTCTCTCTCCCTCCCTCATCCTCCCTCTTTTTCTACCCCCCCTTCCTCTGTCTCTCCCTCACTCACCCATTCACACTCCCTCCCTTTCTCTCACCTCTGTCTCCTCTCTCCTCCGTCTCTCCTTGTCCCCAGTGGGGGTGTTGTTTGTAGAGCATTATAATTTATAACCGAACAGAGTGGATTTAATTTCAGCAGCACTGGACTCGCCAGCAGGGCGCCAGCCTGCAATCAGGAGAATCAGCAGCGAGCGGCCGCGAGCCCCCGCTGAATGGAAAGTATTATCACCAGCCACAAACGGACACTGTTTCTCCTCAGACAACTCCCTCGATGCTCCCTGCCAGCGCCTCCCCGGCTTCTCTTTCATTCAGCTAGCTATTCCTGTCCTCCCCAGATCAGCCCTCTTTTCTCTCTTTCTCTCTCATCCTCTCTCTCTCTCTCTCTCTCTCTCTCTGTAGTTGCTCTCTGTGTTTATGCTATTATGTTGTATCTTAAGGAGCCATACGCTATTATAAATGCTCATAGCATGTGTTCCATCTGTGTGTAATATTTATGGAGACAGCAGTCTAATCTGTAGTTCTCTTCATGTTGACATACGCAGGTTGTTCTGCTCTATGGCCCCCTGAGAGTTCTAAAGCAAACTGCTGGAAGAAGAGAAAAACCTAGTGGTCCTCTCCTCCGCAAACATTCTGCCCTTTTTCCTCCCTCTCTCCTCTCCTCTGTCCTTGGGAGTCTTTTTTCTCAACGGCCTGTCTAACAGTTGCTATGTTCAGCTCCTAAATCTCCACGTCTGTGACACATGCCAGACAAAGGAAGCTCCTGCCCGCTGCGGGAGGGAAAGAAACGAGGAGAGAGAAAGCAGGAAAGGAAGAGAGCGAGGAGGAAAGAGATGTTTCTGGCTCTGGCAGGTAGGCTTGGCCTAGTAATGCTGTTTAAACACCAGGGTCATTACCAAAGCTTCAACAGTTTTAGATATTAACATTTTACATAGTCAAATGATAGGACACATTAATGTATAATTAATAAGTATACTACCTCCTTGTGGTAGACACATACACACAGTATTTTCCGCCAAAGCAACGCGATCATATTCGTAAATCGAAGCCGAGCCGCCATCTTTCTCCGTTTAAGATAATTCATATCCTGGATTTCCAGCCGCTTTGATGAACTCTCCTTTTTTATTCATATTGTTTGGTAATGACTGCAAGAGTAACTTAAATGCTTTATAGACTGAATAACACACATGGAACCAAAAAAAGGAGTTGACTTCAAAAAGCCACAATTAGCTCATTATGTTTGCTGGAGGTTTTGTTACCACATGAAATGAGTCATTTCTCTGTGTTGTTGTTTCTTGGTGAAAGGCCTCAACACGGGTTCAGTGGAAGAGCTCATCTCCTAAAGACTACAACATCAGCATTTTATTATCCAATATCTCCCCCATAATTGAAATGGTGTGGCCTGGTTTTGTCATTTGGCAAGCGGAAGAGAGTCTTGGGAGTGTGTGTGTTTAGTCGCCTCCCGTCCGGTTTGTCACTGTCACTTTGTTTTTGCACTGTAAAAACACAAACATAAAAAGAGCCTCCTGGTTTTGAAAACAGATGAGAGGATTGGGGAAGAGGAGTGAGTGAGAAGAGGGATTTGGCAAGAAATTGAGATTTAAAGAACGACGAGAGAGAGAGAGAGAGAGAGAGAGAGAGAGAGAGAGAGATGTATATGTGTGTGTTTAGGGGCCAAGCTTTTGAACAGATAGATTTAGTTTAGCAGGGTAAAAACTTCATGATGTTATTCTCTCACAGTAAAGCAGATGTATGAAGGAAGTAATCCAGTAATCTGGCACTGAGGGTGTGTCCCAAATGGCACCCTATTCCCTACAAAGTGCACTTCTTTTGACCAGGGATCGTAGGAATCTGGTGAAAAGTAATGCAATATGTAGGGAATAGGGTGCCATTTGGGGCTCGGCCTGAGAGAAGATCCTCAAATCCTTCGGTCTCCTAGTAACCTGAGTGTTGTTGGGGGGGATCATGCCACCCGCTCCAAAAATAACTTCTCAAAATGTAAGTGCAACGAATGACCTGTCGCCATGCCAACGGCTAAAGACTGCAGTGAGACCGAGATGGAGTGGCGGGATGGGGGGTGTAGAACGGTAGAGCCCTCGGTGCTACTCTTGTCGTTGTTGTTTCATTTAACATGGAGTTATGATGTGTTATGGAACCCTTTTAGTGTTAATGTCCCTTGGCAGCAGTTGCAGAGGCAGCATGTAGGAAAGGTAAAGCAAAGGGTAATGTTTTCTCCCTCACACTCTCTCTTTATTTCTCTCTCTCTCTCTTGTTCTCGTTCTGTCTCCCTCCCTCACTCTCTCTCTTTATTTCTCTCTCTCTTTATTTCTCGCTCTCTTGTTCTCGTTCTGTCTCCCACCCTTACTCTCTCTGTTTATTTCTCTCTCTCTATTTCTCTCTCTCTCTCGTTCTCGTTCTGTCTCCCACCCTTACTCTCTCTGTTTATTTCTCTCTCTCTATTTCTCTCTCTCTTGTTCTCGTTCTGTCTCCCACCCTTACTCTCTCTGTTTATTTCTCTCTCTCTCTATTTCTCTCTCTCTCTTGTTCTCGTTCTGTCTCCCACCCTTACTCTCTCTGTTTATTTCTCTCTCTCTCTATTTCTCTCGTTCTCGTTCTGTCTCCCTCACTCTCTTTATTTCTCTCTCTCTCCCTTGTTCTTGTTCTGTCTCCCTCACTCTCTCTCTATATTTCTCTCTCTCTCCTTTGTTCTCATTTTGTCTCCCTCACTCTCTCTCTCTTTATTTCTCTCTCTCTCCCTTGTTCTCACTCTCTCTCTCTTTATTTCTCTCTCTCTCCTTTGTTCTCGTTTTGTCTCCCTCACTCTCTCTCTCTCTTTATTTCTCTCTCTCTCCCTTGTTCTCACTCTCTCTCTTTATTTCTCTCTCTCTCCTTTGTTCTCGTTTTGTCTCCCTCACTCTCTCTCTCTTTATTTCTCTCTCTCTCCCTTGTTCTCACTCTCTCTCTCTTTATTTCTCTCTCTCTCCCTTGTTCTCGTTCTGTCTCCCTCTCTTTCAAATAATTTATCCTGGTCATGGCCTTTTTACATGAACTTTGCCCAGACTTAATCAAACGCTAAATGTGGTAAAGGATGCCTGCTGAAGCCTTGCCGGCGTGCTTAGGTGTGTATGTGTAGTGATCTGTGCAGGCCAGTGAATGCCCTGAAGGCAGTGGAGGCTGATTGGAGATCAAAACCACACACTTGATGAATGTGAGGGCAAAGGAGGGACAGAGAGGGAGGGAGGGGTGGAGGAGAGGCTCCCTATGTTCTCTGGTGCTGATCAAGGTCGTTCTTGGTTCATTAAGTTCTGCCAAGAGGCTCACCCTCATAAACAACTAAGAAATGTAGACACACACACACATCTGCATGAAACCATCTCTCCTCTTGACTGTTCCTAGTTGGAGTGAATGAGGCTATTCAAAAGCAAGACGCACATTCCCCTCACTCTTTTCACTTCACACGTGACGCAGCCCACCTCTTCACCCATCTGTCCGGCTGTGTGTTTAAGGCTGGCTGTCATGCAAGGCTAACATGGTACCGAGCAGTGGGGCGAGCTCAGGACATCTGGCCATGGCCCAGGGAGCGAGGCTGGAGCAGGAGTCCCACTACACATACAGGAGTGTGTCTTGGTTTATATGGTTGTTCCATATCTGGTATAATAGTAGATGATAGAGATATGAAACATGGTACAGTAGGCTGAATGATCATACAGTAAAGAGTGAGTATTGAGCTCACATCACAGGGCGAGGCACTATTGCTGCAGAAAGCGGCATATTTTTGTCACAATTTATATCAGTGTGAGATCGTGACAGTTTCACTGAGCTCTGATCTTTCTGTTGGTTATTAATTCTGGGAACACACAACCACACACACACACCACACCACTCAGACATACACACACCACTCAGAGCTCAGAGATACACACACACACCACACAACCACACACACACACCACTCAGAGCTCAGACATACACACACCACACACTCAGAGCTCAGACATACACACACACATGCAACCACACACACACACACACTCAGAGCTCAGACATACACACCACATACACACACACACACACACACACACACACACCTCTCAGAGCTCAGACATACACACACACAACCACACACACACACACACACTCAGAGCTCATACATACACACCACATACACACACACACACCACTCAGAGCTCAGACATACACACACCCACACACACCACACAGCCACACACCACACCACTCAGAGCTCAGACATACACACACACCACACACTCAGAGCTCAGACATACACACACACACCACACAACCACACACACACCACTCAGAACTCAGACACACACACACACACACACACACACACACACACACACACACACACACACCACTCAGAGCTCAGACATACACATACACACACTCACATACCACACACTCAGAGCTCAGACATACACACATAAACGCGGATCTTTCACATTAGGTTTGTACTGCAAAGGCATGCAACACTCTGGCACGCAGAAACACACACTGACCTCTCAGTTGTGTTGGGGCTCTGATCCACAGAGTGACGACAACAGAGCTGGTAGCTGTCCCATTAAAGGTTGAAGGATGTCTTATTTAGTGTGAGATCATCTGAGCAGATGCCTTGATGACATGTCAGTGTCTCTGCTCTCTTCCTGTCGTTTCCATTGGTAAAAGAGGCAGGCGCCGTGGTGGCAGGGTGAGACCACAGTCGTTGTTCATTTACAGTAGTCTCCAGAGGTGTCACCACTGGGATCACCCAATGACAGCAGAGACCGAAAGTAGTAATGTATCACGGAACGATTGAGAGTCCAACAGTTTTCAGCCCATGTTGGTTTAATGCAATCCCACTGTTAGTCACATGACTATAGCTTCAATGCTAGCCTCACCATTGCTAGCTCTCTCACTCTCCTAGCCTTTAAAGCTGGGAGCATTAGCATGCAGCAAGGCGCTGACCTTAACACTGACACCCGTACACTACCTGCATCCCAAATGGGCACCCTACTTCCTTAGGGCCCTGGTCAAAAGTAGTGCACTGTGTAGGGAACTGGGTGCCATTTGAGACGCAGATAAACACTGAATGATCATCTAAGAGTCACTGAATGTTATTCTTAGTGTGTTATCTGTTAATGGTATTCTACTGTTCTCCAGACCTGGAGCGGTAATGGCTGCCGGGTGCTGGGCTAGCATATTGACACTAATGGTTCTTACAGATCTGCTGGGCTGGTTGCCTCCCTCCCTCTGTCCTCCATAAACATGAGCCTAGTGAGCGTTGGTAATGTAATGTCCACCGCACCACTGTACTGTGCTAATATAGTCAGTCACTTCCATTAGGATGGGCTCTCTATCGCATCACTCTCACTTGTGGTCCCGCAGTCGTTACCCGCTCCGCTCATCATTCTATTAGAGAGCAGGAGGTGGAGAGAAAAAAAGGTTCCCTTTTCATTTCCATCTGGAGCGCGGTGAATGAGGAATGGGTGGCCAGGGGGTATGTGTTGTTGTTGTCTGTGTGCCCAGCCCTGTGCCCGTTATGTAAATAAATGCCCCCGCTTTTTAAAATATCTCTTTCGGGCAAATTAGACAAAAATGCTCTGCTGCAAACAGCTGTTGCATTCTGAACAGATGGTTGAGGAGCCATCATTCCTTTGTTTTTAGAGAGAGACGAAGGGAGGCACCCACGCTGCCTGTATCCTCAAGGCTTAACCCTTGGCTCGCTGGACTGTAGATACATTTAGCATATTTATTATGGAGTGGGGGGTTGTCACCTCCTTAAACACAAGTGGTGTGATTGTCCTGGGCAAGGGGGGTCGTGGTTGTTTTGTTGAAGGTCAGCTGCCTGGTTTCTCTTTCTCTGTGTAGAACGGAGCAGACTGACCAGTGCAGGTGTCAGGTCTCCATGTCAGTAGAAACACTGTAGTCTCTATGGAGGCACATATTATACTGAACTGAGCTGTACTTTGATATTTCTCTGTCACTTTCAGACACATTTTTTGATCCTAGTCTAGTCAATGTTTTAGGGGCCAGAAATGTGTTTAGCATCGCTACAGAAAAGCATCCCACACACACTTCCCCTAAACACACACACGCGCGCGCGCTCTCTCTCGCTCACACACTTTTAGTTTAGTTCCCTGCGGTCATCCAAGCTCAACTCTCAATTTTCCTGTGACATGCCGGTGCATGTTAAACGCTGGATATTTATAACCTGGCCTTTCTCTCTCTCTCTCTCTCTCTCTTTCTCTCTCTCTCTCTCTCTCTCTCTCTCTCTCTCTCTCTCTCTCTCTCTCTCTCTCTCTCTCTGTCTCTCTCTCTGTCTCTCTCTCTCTCTCTCTCTCTCTCTCTCTCTCTCTCTCTCTCTCTCTCTCTCTCTCTCTCTCTCTCTCTCTCTCTCTCTCTCTCTGTCTCTGTCTCTGTCTCTCTCTCTGTCTCTCTCTGTCTCTCTCTGTCTCTCTCTGTCTCTCTCTCTCTCTCTCTCTCTCTCTCTCTCTCTCTCTTTCTCTCTCTCTCTCTCTCTCTCTCTCTCTCTCTCTCTCTCTCTCTCTCTCTCTGTCTCTGTCTCTGTCTCTGTCTCTCTCTCTCTCTTTGTCTCTCTGTCTCTTTCTCTCTCTGTCTCTTTCTCTCTCTGTCTCTTTCTCTCTCTGTCTCTTTCTCTCTCTTTCTCTCTCTGTCTCTGTCTCTCGCTCTCTTCCTCTTCCTCTGTTAATGGTCAGTGCACATTGCTGCCACCCCTCTTCCTGTGTACACCCCCATTTTCTTCCTCAGTGGCGTGATAATGGCTCTCTCACCCCAGGCAAACACAGGCACGCTGGTAGTGTGAGAATGAGAAGTAACGTTCAACTTTAAGCTAATATAACTGCTCAGTGAAAAACTACTCTTTGCGTAGCTGACTCAGCAGGATTGTGGTCAATTCAGAAAGTAATTCCAAATGTCTAATATTCCTAATTGAAAAAGAATTGGAATTTCAGTACATGTCCTGAATTGACTGGAATTGAAATGGAACTGATCCCAAACCTGACTGTGTTGATTTGTGTGTCTGTGTTTGGTATATGTGAGCATTAATGTGTATGTTTAAAGATCAGCCAGACATGCCATACACACCTCATCTCTTTCTCACATTCAGGCGGTGCTTGTGGGCGGTAGGTTGGGTTGCTAGTTTGGGAGCATGATTAGTGAGCAGACAGACAGAGAGACAAGACTCATCTGAGGAGGGGAGAGATGGAAGCAGAGCAGTAGTTCACGTGGGGGTCAGCTGCTGCTCCCTTCATTTTAATTGAGTTAAGATGGGCAAATCTGAGCTCTGCTGCACACTGCACTCATTATCCATACAGGCCTGTACACACACACACACACACACACACACACACACACACACACAGGACCTGCACATAATTAGACCAATGACAGACAGGCAGCACAGACCACTACTTGCAACACACACACACATTAACACTTTTGCATTACTCAGCGACACACCCAGTCATACATGAGCGTTTATCCAGTCCAACACACAAACTTAAACACATGAATACTGTACTAAAGGTTTTTTCCCAATTCGCATTTGAGTTTTGAGTCATTACTGCTTTGACCTGATATAAACGTTACCCTGATGCCAGTCAGAGCCAAGGAAAAATGGTGTATTTGTGCTTCCTTTGTGTGTGTAGTTTGACTCTCTGGTACATGTTCTATTATTCCTTGTTCTGAGCTGGAGCAGGTTGCTCTGCTGTCTCCTCTGTGCCCTTCCTCTCTTATTCAGAAGGCACCATGGCCAGCCGAATGGGTCATTTAGAAGAACTGGGGAAAAAAACTTTTCCTTTTTACTTGGCTTGGAAACAGTAAAAGGTGTGCCCGGCCTAGGATACACAAAAGAGGCGTGTCCAGACTATCTAGTAGGCTTCTGATAGGTTGCATGTACCCATCACTCTCGATCACACCGCCCCCTCCGAAAACAGTAGCTCCCTCCGAAAACAGTAGCTCAGTATAATGATGGAATGGAGTTGCATGCTGGGTGGGAAAAAAACAGATGGAAAATCCATTTAAAACGACACTGTTTTTTTGTTTGTGTTTTGTTTTCTGCAGGTATATCCTGAGGGAGGCCGGTTCTGCCCATAGTTATATTTATTTGTCATTTCTTTGTATTTTGCTCGGCTTTTCTGTTTTAAAGCATGCATTTACATTCCACCATCTCCCTCCACTTCCTTTATTGATTTGCCATCATTGGGAGGGAGTGAAGAGGAAAGGCGAGAGGAGAGATGGAGGAGAGGACCCCGCAGGCCAGCGCTGTGAGGGAGTGAAGAGGAAAGGAGAGATGGAGGAGAGGACCCCGCAGGCCAGCGCTGTGAGGGAGTGAAGAGGAAAGGAGAGATGGAGGAGAGGACCCCGCAGGCCAGCGCTGTGAGGGAGTGAAGAGGAAAGGTGAGAGGATAGATGGAGGAGAGGACCCCGCAGGCCAGCGCTGTGAGGGAGTGAAGAGGAAAGGTGAGAGGATAGATGGAGGAGAGGACCCCGCAGGCCAGCGCTGTGAGGGAGTGAAGAGGAAAGGAGAGATGGAGGAGAGGACCCCGCAGGCCAGCACTGTGAGGGAGTGAAGAGGAAAGGTGAGAGGATAGATGGAGGAGAGGACCCCGCAGGCCAGCGCTGTGAGGGAGTGAAGAGGAAAGGTGAGAGAATAAATGGAGGAGAGGACCCCGCAGGCCAGCGCTGTGAGGGAGTGAAGAGGAAAGGTGAGAGAATAAATGGAGGAGAGGACCCCGCAGGCCAGCGCTGTGAGGGAGTGAAGAGGAAAGGTGAGAGAATAAATGGAGGAGAGGACCCCGCAGGCCAGCGCTGTGAGGGAGTGAAGAGGAAAGGAGAGATGGAGGAGAGGACCCCGCAGGCCAGCACTGTGAGGGAGTGAAGAGGAAAGGAGAGATGGAGGAGAGGACCCCGCAGGCCAGCACTGTGAGGGAGTGAAGAGGAAAGGTGAGAGGATAGATGGAGGAGAGGACCCCGCAGGCCAGCGCTGTGAGGGAGTGAAGAGGAAAGGTGAGAGAATAAATGGAGGAGAGGACCCCGCAGGCCAGCGCTGTGAGGGAGTGAAGAGGAAAGGTGAGAGAATAAATGGAGGAGAGGACCCCGCAGGCCAGCGCTGTGAGGGAGTGAAGAGGAAAGGTGAGAGGAGAGATGGAGGAGAGGACCCCGCAGGCCAGCGCTGTGAGGGAGTGAAGAGGAAGGTGAGAGGAGAGATGGAGGAGAGGACCCCGCAGGCCAGCGCTGTGAGGGAGTGAAGAGGAAAGGCGAGAGGAGAGATGGAGGAAAGGACCCCGCAGGCCAGCGCTGTGAGGGAGTGAAGAGGAAAGGCGAGAGGATAGATGGAGGAGAGGACCCCGCAGGCCAGCGCTGTGAGGGAGTGAAGAGGAAAGGCGAGAGGATAGATGGAGGAGAGGACCCCGCAGGCCAGCGCTGGGTGGTTTCCGTAGAGTACAGAGGACGTCTGTCTGTCTACCATGAGGGTAGGACCACTAGAAGAGACCCTGCGAACCCCACTGTAAAAAAGCACTCCGATCACAGCAGTCCAAAGTTGTTTTCAGGAGCCGGAGTGTTGACTTCGTCAGCTCAGAGATTGACCCCAAAATGGCTGCCAGGTCAGAGCAGTATCAGCCTGCAGCTGTAAACTGAGTGAAAGTGGCCCCAGCTGCCTCTCTCATTGTGTGCTGGATGTGTTGTATTGCTACATATGGGTAGGCACAGTGAACACTGAACAGCATTCGCCCTCAGGGGCTGGGAACAAGCCTCATATTGTATAGTATGGCTTATGAGCAGAATGTGTGTTTTTCTTTTCTTTTTGACAAAAGGCGGTTAGTAGTGCACATGAATGCCAGGGCTGTGTGAAGATGACCTATGTGTAAGAGTAGCTCTCTCCTCCATCTGTCAAAATATACCCCCTCCCCTCTCTAACACTGCCCTGAGTGTACAAAATATACCCCCTCCCCTCTCCAACACTGCCCTGAGTGTACAAAATATACCCCCTCCCCTCTCCAACACTGCCCTGAGTGTACAAAATATACCCCCTCCCCTCTCCAACACTGCCCTGAGTGTACAAAACATTAGGAACACCTTCAGAATATTTTTGTCGGTGCATGGTGTGCAAGGTGTCAGGTGTTCCACAGGGATGCAGGCCCATGTTGACTCCCATTGCTTCCCACAGTTGTCAAGTTGGCTGGATGTCCTTTGGGTGGTGGACCATTCTTGATACACACGGGACACTGTGAAAAACTCAGCAGCGTTACAGTTCTTGACACACTCAAACCGGTGCGCCTGGCAATACCATACCCGTTCAAAGGCACTTCACTTTTGTCTTGCCCATTCACCTTCTGAATAGCACACATACCAATCCATCCCTCAAGGCATACAAATCCCCTTCATCAACACTGATTGAAGTGGGTTTAACAAGTGATTAATAAGGGATCATAGCTTTCATGTCTACAGAATGTTATGGAAAGAGCAGGTGTTCCCAATGTTTTGTACACTCGGTGGATAGCCAGGTGTATACCTCAATCACTCCTGTCCTGTGGTTAATGTGTTAATCCTAGAGATATTCACAAGCGAAGCCCCTCCCTACCAGGAGGGCTTTTATTTTGTCTGTCGATGTAAACATTCTAATATTTGTAGGATATTTTTCCATATTTGTGATATTTGTAACATGTCTGTTTCCGTGTTGTCCTGTGCTGTATGCACATTAACGTTATATTGCTGTACAGTAACATGGTTGCATTGTTTACATTACATGATGACGTTATAAAACTATACAGACATTGATGGACTGTATAATATATAGACATGGTCATTGTTGCTCTAATGTTGACTGCCTGTAGAGACATTAAAGTCAAAGCCTAAGGTGAAGTCTGTCTCACATTTCTGGCCCACACGCACAGATGAATACCTGTATACTTTCCTACACACACACTTACAGTACCAGTCAAAGTTTTAGAACACCTACTCATTCCAGAGTTTCTTGATTTGTACTATTTTCTACATTGTAGAATAATAGTGAAGACATCAAAACTATGAAATAACACATATGGGATCATGTAGTAACCACAAAAGTGTTACACAAATCAAAATACATGTTATATTTGAGATTGTTCAAAGTAGCCAACCTTTGCCTTGACCGCTTTGCACACTCTTGGCATTCTCTCAACCAGCTTCATGAGGTAATCACCTGGAATGGAATTTCAATTAACAGGTGTAATTTCTTTCCTCCTTAATGCGTTTGAGCCAGTTGTGTTGTGACAAGGTAGGGGTAGTATACAGAAGATAGCCCTATTTGGTAAAAGACGAAGTCCAAATTATGCCAAGAACAGCTCAAATGAGCAAAGAGAAACGACAATCCATTACTTTAAGACATGAAGGTCAGTCAATGCAGAACATTTCAAGAACTTTGAAAGTGCAGTCGCAAAAACCATCAAGCGCAATGATAAAACTGGCTCTCATGAGGACCGCCACAGGAAAGGAAGACCCAGAGTTGCCACCTGCTGCAGAGGATAAGTTCATTAGAGTTAACTGCACCACAGATTGCATCCCAAATAAATGCTTCAGAGTTCAAGTAACAGACACATCTCAACATCAACTTTTCAGAGGAGACTGCGTGAATCAGGCCTTCATGGTCGAATTGATGCAAAGAAACCACTACTGAAGGACACCAATAAGAAGAACACACTTGCTTGGGCCAAGAAACACGAGCAATGGACATTAGACCGATGGAAATCTGTCCTTTGGTCTGATGAGTCCAAATCTGAGATTTTTGGTTCCAACTGCCATGTCTTTGTGAGACGCAGAGTAGGTGAACGGATCTCTGCATGTGTGGTTCCCACCGTGAAGCTTGGAGGAGGAGGAGTGATGGTATGGGGGTGCTTTGCTGGTGACACTGTCTGTGATTTATTTATTTACAATTCAAGGCACACTTAACCAGCATGGCTACCACAGCATTCTGCAGTGATACGTCATCCCATTTGGTTTCTGCTTAGTGGGACTATCATTGCTTTTTCAACAGGACAATGACCCAAAACACACCTCCAGGCTGTGTAAGGGCTAGGAGAGTGATGGAGTGCTGCATCAGATGACCAGGCCTTCACAATCGCCCAATTGAGATGGTTTGGGATGAGTTAGATTGCAAAGTGAAGGAAAAGCAGCCAACAATTGCTCAACATATGTGGGAACTCCTTCAAGACTGTTGTTAAATCATTCCTCATGAAGCTGGTTGAGAAAATGCCCAGAGTGTGCAAATCTATATTTTCATTTTTTTGGTTACTACATGATCTGTCATTTTATAGTTTTGATGTCTTCACTATCATTCTACAATGTAGAAAATAGTAAAAATGAAGAAAAACCCTTGAATGAGTAGGTGTGTCAACTTTTGACTGGTACTGTACATTCATGCGCGACTGCTCCTTTCAGTTTTGATGTGGTTAGAGAAACACCAGCTCATCCGAGCGTGATACCATAACTGTGTGTGTGTGTGTGTGTGTAGTGTGTGAGAGAGAGACATCCTTGCGTGGTGTAGCCCCTTGGCTCTGTGTGTGTGACCGTGTGTGTATAATGAACACAACAAGGAGAGCCAGGAGCAGAGTGTGTGTATAATGAACACAACAAGGAGAGCCAGTAGCAGAGTGTGTGTTTGTGCTAGAGTGTGATGTGTGTGTGTATAATGAACACAACAAGGAGAGCCAGTAGCAGAGTGTGTGTTTGTGCTAGAGTGTGATGTGTGACCGTGTGTGTATAATGAACACAACAAGGAGAGCCAGGAGCAGAGTGTGTGTATAATGAACACAACAAGGAGAGCCAATAGCAGAGTGTGTGTTTGTGCTAGAGTGTGATGTGTGACCGTGTGTGTGTATAATGAACACAACAAGGAGAGCCAGGAGCAGAGTGTGTGTTTGTGCTAGAGTGTGATGTGTGACCGTGTGTTAAATTATTTATACTAAGGGATGAAGGGGAGGTGGCAGGGCTTTGTTTCAACCCAATAATTATCTCTGGACTCACAGGTCTACGGTTAGTACTGCACACCCTGTTGTACACTCTTAACACTATACAGCCAGCCTATGCAGTAGACATTGTATTCCATCAGTGTGTAGGCTACACCTTTTCTGACTTCCCTCACAGATTGGGCCTTCATGTACTCCTCTGTTGTGTATGATAGAGACAGACACAGCATATGTATCTCCACACACTACTGCATTCTCCTAATAAACTACTGACCCTAACAAATGAATAAAGCTGTTCATTTTGGGGTAAAAACCAAACGGCTAAGCCTGAGTAAGCCCTGAGTGAACACAGCTAAGTCTGAGTGGGAACCGTGTCTCCTGACCTGGATACTGAATGTCTCCAACCCCCAACCCAAATAAGCAGCATGAGTGGACGTCCATAGGTCGTCCACTCTCTGTCTCTCGGTCTACCCTACATCGCCCCATCTCTCACTCCATACTGTAGACATGCAACACACACATTATACACACTGCCCCCCTCACACTCCACTACCCTGGGGGTATCTGTCAATACCATAACATCCCGAACATTAATCCTTGAATGCAACTCATCGATCTTCAAAGTGTTTTTTGCAACACGTCTGAACGTTTAGTCCTCCTGAACACACCCCAGGTCAACAACTGACTACCAAGGAGAAGTTTCAGCTCCTCCACAGTGTCTGACTAGAAGTCTCTCTCCTGTTCACTGTTAGTTCTACTGTGTGTTCTCTTTGGCTCTCCAGCCGGCCCCAATTTCAGCCATTTATCCTATACTTTGTAATCAGCACCACAATTATAACGCAGAAATACGCTGTGATTGCCGTTCCGTGTGTATTTTGGAAGGTTCCGGTTAGCCAAAAACAATAGCAGTCCAAACAGAACGACCGTTGGGTGGACTTACAGTAACCGTGGCCACCCGTGAAGAGGTTGTTGCTGCTTTGAAGTGTCTGGTCACAAATTACAGCCTGTCATAATGAAGTATTACTGTGCAATTACCAGGCAGAGCAGGGAAATGACCTGTGTGTCTCTGTCGGACACAGGGGTGCAACGGGAGGTTGGGAGAGGGAAAGTATCGGCAGCACAAAGCACCGTGCGGGGTGTGTGAGCTTGTGAATGTAGCTATGCTTCCTATTCTTCTCTGCATATACATCTTGCATGTGCCTACTACAATATGATGGTAAAGAAGGTGTGTATGAGTGTTTAAGTGTCCACCAGCCAGCTGTGAAAAAGTCTGCACACACACACACACACACACACACACACACTAAGAAAGAACAGGCCTGTTTGGCTGTGGTGCTGCGTTGCCCTCACCTGAGGAGTCTCTGGCCTTGTGAATAATCCAACAGACAGGCCCTCATACATAATGCAGCAGCACACACATGCTGCCCCCTCCATCCCTCCCTGCACGCCGTGCGCTGGCACCACCTCCGCTCTAACAAGGCCTGATCCATTTTTCATCAACACCCCAGTGCCTGGCCAGACCCTTTTCACATGCAGTGGGATTTCAGGAGGGTTTCTGGAGGGTTTCTGGAGGGATTTCAGGAGGGTTTCTGGAGGTTTAAAAGTTTTACTAAGTCGTCAGCCAATGTGTCTTACTCTTCTCCTATCTTCCTGTCTCTCTTTGTTATGTTTGGCTAGCTAGCGTGCTAACAGCAGTACCAGTACCTAGTCGATGTGCAGCGGTACGAGGTAAATGAGGTAGATACTGTGCCTTCAGAAACTATTCACACCCCTTGAATTTTTTATGGATTAAATTGAGATGTTGGGTAACTGATCTACACACAATATCCCATAATGAATGTCAAGTGGAATTTTTGATAATTGTTTTTGACCAATTAATAACAAATGAAAAGCTGAAATGTCTTGAGTCTCTTAAGTATTCAACCCCTTTTGTTATGGCAAGCCTAAATAAGTACACAAGTAAAATGATGCTTAACAAGTCACATAAGTTGCATGGACTTATGACTCATGATTAACATGATTTTTGAATGACTATCAAATCAAATTTAATTTGTCACACACATGGTTAGCAGATGTTAATGCGAGTGTAGCGAAATGCTTGTGCTTCTAGTTCCGACAATGCAGTAGTAACCAACGAGTAATCTAACCTAACAATTCCACAACTGCTACCTTATACATACAAGTGTAAAGGGATAAAGAATATGTACATAAAGATATATGAATGAGTGATGGTACAGAACGGCATAGGCAAGATGCAGTAGATGGTATCTGGTACAGTATATACATATGAGATGAGTAATGTAGGGTATGTAAACATTATATTAAGTGGCATTGTTTAAAGTGGCTAGTGATACATTTTTTACATCAATTCCCATTATTAAAGTGGCTGGAGTTGAGTCAATATGTTGGCAGCAGCCACTCAATGTTAGTGGTGGCTATTTAACAGTCTGATGGCCTTGAGATAGAAGCTCTCGGTCCCTGCTTTGATGCACCTGTACTGACCTCGCCTTCTGGATGATAGCGGGGTGAACAGGCAGTGGCTCGGACGGTTGTTGTCCTTGATGATCTTTATGGCCTTCCTGTGACATCGGGTGGTGTAGGTGTCTTGGCCATGCACACCATGCAACTCAATCTAGTTTGCAGACGACACTACAGTGGTAGGCTTGATTACCAACAACGACAAGACGGCCTACAGGGAGGAGGTGAGGGCCCTCGGAGTGTGGTGTCAGGAAAATAACCTCACACTCAACGTCAAAAAAACAAAGGAGATGATCGTGGACTTCAGGAAACAGCAGAGGGAGCTCCCCCTGTCCACATTGACGGGACAGTAGTGGAGAAGGTGGAAAGTTCCTCAGCGTACACATCACGGACAAACTGAAATGGTCCACCCACACAGACAGCGTGGTGAAGAAGGCGCAACAACACCTCTTCAACCTCAGGAGGCTGAAGAAATTTGGCTTGACATTTTACAGATGCACAATCGAGAGCATCCGGTCGGGCTGTATCACCACCTGGTGATACAGCCCACAACCTTAAGGATCTCCAGAGGGTAGTGTGGTCTGCACAACGCATCCCCGTGGGCAAACTACCTGCCCTCCAGGACACCTACACCACCCGATGTCACAGGAAGGCCAAAATGATCATCAAGGACAACAACCACCCGAGCCACTGCCTGTTCACCCCGCTATCATCCAGAAGGCGAGGTCAGTACAGGTGCATTAAAGCTGGGACCGAGAGACTGAAAAACAGCTTCTATCTCAAGGCCATCAGACTGTTAAACAGCCATCACTAACATTGAGTGGCTGCTGCCAACATACTGACTCAAATCTCCAGCCACTTTAATAATAAATAATTGAATGTAATAAATGTATCAGTAGTCACTTTAAACAATGCTACTTTATATAATGTTTACATACCCTACATTACTCATCTCATATGTATATACTGTATTCTATACCATCTACTGCATCTTGCCTTTGCTGCACGGCCATCGCTCATCCATATATTTACATGTGCATATTCTTATTAATTCCGTTACACTGTGTATATAAGGTAGTTGTTGTGAAATTGTTAGATTACTTGTTAGATATTACTGCACGGTCGGAACTAGAAGCACAAGCATTTCGCAACACTCGCATTAACATCTGCTAACCATGTGTATGTAACCAATAACCTTTGATTTGACTTTCTGTCCTGAATACAAAAGTGTTACGTTTGGGGCAAACACAACACGTCACTGAGTACCACTCTTCATTTTTTCAAATATGGTTGTGGCTGCATTATGTTATGGGTATGCTTGTCATCTGCAAGGACTAGGGACTTATTTAGGATAAAAAGTACATGTAATAGAGCAGGCAAAATCCTTGAGGAAAACCTGCTTAGGTCTGCTTTACAACAGACACTGGGAGATAAATTCACCTTTTAGCAGGACAATAACCTAAAATACAAGGCCACATGTATACTGAAGTTGCTTACCAAGACTGCATTTTTTCTGGTTTAGTTACAGTTTTGACTTAAATCTGCTTGAAAATCTATGGTAAGACTTGAAAATGGGTGTCTAGCAATGATCAACAACCAACTTAACAGAGCTTGAATAATTTAAATATTGTACAATCCAGGTATGCAAAGCTCAAGGGTTGTGAATACTTTCTGAATGCACTGCATGTACATATAGGTGAGGATAAAGTGACGAGGCAACCAGATAGATAATAAAAAGTAGCAGCAGCGTATGTGATGAGTCAAAAGGGTTAGTGCATAGAGGGTCAATGCAGATAGTTTGGGTATCTGTTTGGTTAACTATTAAGTAGCCTTATGGCTTGGGGTGGAAGCTGTTCAGGGTCCTGTTGGTTCATAAGGACTGCTTGGCGTTTTAGTAGCAGAGAGAGCAAGCAGTCTGTGACTTGGGTGGCTACAGTCTTTAACAATCTTCCTCTGACAATGCCTTGTATAGATGTCCTAGATGGCAGGGAGCTCGGCCCCAGTCATTTACTCAGACCTGTTGTGCTTGTTAGTGTGTTAATTGCTCCAGATCTTTGACACATAGCGCTGTTGTGTAGCGTGCTAACTGTCAGAGCTGTTGTACTAGCGTGCTAACTGTCAGAGCTGTTGTACTAGCGTGCTAACTGTCAGAGCTGTTGTGTTAGCGCGCTAACTGTCAGAGCTGTTATGCTAGCGTGCTAACTGTCAGAGCTGTTGTGTTAGCGCGCCAACTGTCAGAGCTGTTGTACTAGCGTGCTAACTGTCAAAGCTGTTGTGTTAGCGCGCTAACAGTCAGAGCTATTGTGCTAGCGTGCTAACTGTCAGAGCTGTTGTGTTAGCGCGCTAACTGTCAGAGCTGTTCTACTAGCGCGCTAACAGTGGCGGGGTCAAGACCCTCAGTGAGCCACTGGCCGGTGCCCTAAATGAGAACCATGCCCCATTCAGGGATGGGAGTGGGAGAGAGCAGGGACAGCAGCTGGTGGAGGATATAGTAATCATTTATTAAAATATGCTTTCTCAAGCCCACCAAAACAAAAAGGGCCCAAACCCAACAGCTGGGAAGGGTTGGAAGTAGCCCCAAGGCTGGCAAGTCCCCCTCCAGATGGGGAGGTTAGGCCGGGGCTAGCCAGGCTGCTCCACTTAAACTTCAGATTCCCATTAAGGAGCCCAAGATTGCAGAGGAAGGGAAGAGGAAGAAAAGCAAGGAGCATGACTGCTCTGTTTTTCACCCCGCTTAATCAAATAAAGCAGGAAGCTTCCGAGACGGAAGACTTGTTTATTGATATTTACGAATACTCTCCTACCCCCTCCTCCCCCCCTCTTTTAGATTTATTTTCAAAAATATTTTTTTTACCTCATATTCTCTGGAATTTTAAGCCTGTTCTATGCTTGTCGTATATATATGTCCGCTGAAGAAGCTGAGAATGTCCTAACCTAATAGGTCGCTTTTACTCTTATTTTCTTCTCTGTAAATGTTCCATTCTTTTAAATTGAGCCACAGGGAAATTTAGAGAGCCCCACATCCGTTGTACTGAGAGTGAATTGCAAACGCAGGTCAGTTTGTTCTAATTTGTATGAATTGGCCACATGTAACAGACTTTAAATAAGAATTGATGGCCATTTTTCCCCTTGCGCTGATCAAACACACGCGCACAATCCTGGTGTGAGTATTGTGTTACTACAGAATGTTAGATTATTAGATTCTATGGTGAAAAAGCATTTTTAAGGAGTTCACAGAGGCTGTTCAGGGTTGGTCTTCAAGAGCCGTTTCGCACAGCGCTGGTAACAAACTGGCAACCCTAATGCAGATCTGATGTGAGCCAGTGCCAAAAGAGAAACTCAATAATTTACAAAGCAGGGATGCTGACATAGAGAGGGGCAAGTTACCCAATCTGGCAACCCATTTCCAGAGTTGCCATTTGATCATTCTAGAGAGAGACTCCTTTAATGTTTAATACTAGTATGAAGTTGTGGTGTGTGTGTTAAACACTATGTATGTTAAAGGGTTCCATCCTACCACGAATCCCTATTGCAATAACAAAACGTGTGGAAGAGGTAGAAAGTGCATTGAGCCCTGAGCCAATCCCCCTTCACTTCCTATACAAGCTCTGGCGTAGGGAGTACCACAATTTTCCAACTTATTGGAATATGAAAACCCTAGAATACTCCTCAGGCATCCTAATGTAAAAATCATATGTATGGCCATTTTAAAGGAAAAGGAATTGGTATGTGGTCTATGGGAGGATGATATTATACCCACATTATATTGTTGGAAAATGTCATTGTGAGCTAGATTATAGGTTTGGATGCCAAAGAGGATGTGTACACTTTCAGATATTGACATCAACATTTACTTCACTGAAGTTTTTAAAGGTATATGAAAACATTCCTATTTGAAATGATGATATAATTAGATGGTAGGCGTCGTAGAGTTCACATCATGTTATGAAACATGAGAACTGGTCTTCATTTCAACAAAGGACGACCACTTTCTTGATAAGCTCATGTTGTGGTGGCATGTCTTGGTTCATCAATGGTGTTATTGTGAGAAGTCACTGAGAATTGACAGCTTAATTTCCCAAACTGTCTCTCTTTCCCTATTTCCCTCTCTCTCTCTCTCTCTCTCTCTCTCTGTCTCTCGCTGTCTCTCTCTTTCTCTGTATCTCTCTTGTTCTCTCTCTCTTTCTCTCTCTCTGTATCTCTGTCTCTCGCTGTCTCTCTCTTTCTCTGTATCTCTCTCATTCTCTTTCTCTGTATCTCTGTCTCTCTCTCTCTCTCTCTCTCTCTCTCTCTCTCTCTCTGTGTCTCTCGCTGTCTCTTTCTCTGTATCTCTCTCGTTCTCTCTCTCGTTCTCTCTCTCTTTCTCTCTCTCTCTCTCTCTCTCTCTCTCTGTATCTCTGTCTCTCTCTCTCTCTCTGTATCTCTGTCTCTCTCTCTGTATCTCTGTATCTCTCTTTCTCTGTATCTCTGTATCTCTGTCTCTCTCTCTGTGTCTCTCGCTGTCTCTCTCTTTCTCTGTATCTCTCTCGTTCTCTCTTTCTCTCTCTCTGTATCTCTGTATCTCTCTTTCTCTGTATCTCTGTCTCTCTCTCTCTCTCTCTGTGTGTCTCTCGCTGTCTCTCTCTTTCTCTGTATCTCTCTCGTTCTCTCTCTTTCTCTCTCTCTGTATCTCTCTCTCTCTCTCTGCATCTCTCTCTCTCTCTGTATCTCTGTCTCTCTCGCTTTCTCTCCCTCTCTTTGTATCTTCACTCAGTCTTACTATTTGTGTGAGCTCTCTCTCTATGACATCACCTCGGCCGGCAGGAGTCTGCGTGTGTCTTGTGACAGCAGCAGTAGACACAGTGAGGTAATCCAACCCTAGCACGGCAGCCCTCCACCTCCAGCCCTCTGGGCCGGCTACTCACTGCTCCCAGGGTCAAAAGCAATGACCTCTAGGGTCTAGTGAGGTCAGTGTCCCGGGGCTCTGCTGTTCTCCCGAAACACTCCTGCTGCCCACCCCTCCCAGACATTACTGGCCCATTAGGGGAGGAAATTGAAAACACGTACCCCACCCCCTTACACACACACACACACATAGGGGCAGCCAGCGGATGCCATTTGTAGGGCCTAATTTTAGCTTAATTAAGATGTAGCTGAGGAGGTGAGAAGGGTTGAAAGGTGAGACTGACAGAAGGGGAGAATGTGCTGTTGATGAGAGGTCAGAGAGAGGGGTGACTAGCGCCATGCGAAGCTGCCAACAAAACATTCACCCAGGAGAGTGTGTGTGTGCTGTTGTCACTTGGGTTCAGAAAAAAGTTACGGACCCTTGACCTCTACTGCACTAGATGACTAGTATTTTTAGCAAATTTTTTGCAAATTTCATCATAAAAAAAGATGAATAAATTCAATTATTTGCTTCTACATGTTTTTCTACACATCACAATGGACGCTCTGCATTCAGACATTACAACAAGAATGAACACAGCTATTCAGATCCTGGAGTTTTTAAGAAATCTGGTTCGCAATTTGGTTCGCAATTTGGCCATCACTACAGATTAGTCCTAACCAGGCTTGTTAAACCACAGCCTGGTCTCTGCTCTCCTCTCGTCCTGTAACATTAGATCTCAGGGTCTGGGACATGGAGTGTACATGTGTATAAAACAAAATGTCCCAAATGGCACGCTATTCCCTATATAGTGCACTACTTTTGTGAATTGCATGAATATTATTATATTACTTTTGACCAGGGCCGTAGGGCTCTACTCAACAGTTGTGCACTATATAGGGAATCGGGTGCCATTTGGGACACATCACACTCTCACCTCTAATGAAAGAAAGCAGCCTCCCTCTGTTCATTAGCCCCAGCCGTATTGAGTTAGAGCCTTAACCCTCTACCCCAGCCTTTATTAAAGCATGGGTCTCAGACCTGTTAATGGTGGATCGCCATGTGTCAGAGTACGTTTAGAATTATTTAATTCATTACTGGAATTGATTTTGGCCAAGTGAAACTGCACTCTGTGTTCAGGGCGTCTCTGCTTCGCAGCGGTGTCTCTGCTCATTTTGGCAGCTGCGCGATTGGGTGGAAGATGGCCGTGTGCTTCAATGTTTACCAGATATTTTTAAGGCAGTTTTCTAGAAGATACAGTAACTACGCGACACACACGCTGCAGTGCTGTTGTTCAGCTGCAGATGATGCGCTGTCAGCCACTGGCTTGTAATTCCCACTCGCCATCACTCACTGCTGTCATCGAATGGACTCATACTAGCCACAAGTTCTGACAGTTCAATTGTCATGAAACGCAAATACAGCGACGAGTTCTCTCGCTAGGTTTAATACAAACGTTGAGAAATAACGAAGAGCGCCCATAATGTATTTTGTGCAGGGAAGTGCATAGTAATGAGTCTCTCAAAACGGAAAAATTTTAACGACAGGTCCTTACCAAACATACACAGCATGACTGTAAACCCAGGGAGGTCTTTCAGAGCATGGCAGAATGCTCCAGGAAACAGTGCTTCGACAGTGGAAAATAAGTCAGCTAGCAAGGCGTTGTTGTCATTTTATAACAGAAATAAGGGAGTACTAACTCTCATAGTCGATGTGAGTTTCTCTTCAAACAATCCCCTTGTACACAGCCAATAGCTAGCTAGCTAACGTTAGCCAAAGCAATCCTAACTACTGAGTGCAACCCTAAGTAACAGTACAGATGAAGATGGAACAAAAACTGTTGCTGTTAAAATACAAGCAATCATTTTTATTCTGAAATGGAATACACTGATTGACGTGTTTTTTGAGGATGAGAAACTGACTGAGAAAGCAGTAGATGTTCTGATCCAGTTTGGCACCACAACCTGCGTGAGTCAGGGTTCTCAACTGTCAACAACTGAGCCCAGAATAGACCTGCTTGTTGAAAACTTCAATCAGTCACACACCTATCATTATGACTGTGTGTATGTGTGTTTTCTTGTCTACATCTATGTGATGTGATCAATCAGTTTTTTCCCATTCAGAATAAAAAGGATCTTTTGTATTTTAACAGCAACAGTTCCAACCTAGACAGATAAGTGTGTTTTAATGGGGGAAAGGGAACATGAATAGCTATTTACATGGGTTTTTCATTTCATTGTTATTAGTCTATGTTGCATTTATTAATGGGCATAAGGGCAATGAAATGTCCCGATATTTACATATAGTTGCATGTTTTTGTGAGCTTGGGTCCCAGGAAAACACAGAATTTCTCATTTGTGTCCCAGGCTGAAAATGTTGAAGAACTCCTGCTCTACCCTAACCCCTAGCTGCTATTCCCTTCCCTGGGTTGTGTCAGTCCCCTGCCTAGCCTACTACTGACACTGAGATGCTGCCCACCGGCCCGCCCAGAGGCTTTTCCTCTCCCTCCTCCTCCTTTCTCCCTCCCTCTCCCTCCCGTAGGGGGGAAACATTTATCATTAGAAAGTTAGTGAAGAGTCACAAGCAGAGTCACAGGGCTCTGACATCCTGGAAGTCAGATCTCTGTAGTGGCATCCTGACCAGGTCAGATCTCTGTAGTGACATCCTGAATCAGGTCAGATCGCTGTAGTGACATCCTGGATCAGGTCAGATCTCTGTAGTGACATCCTGGATCAGGTCAGATCTCTGTAGTGACATCCTGGATCAGGTCAGATCTCTGTAGTGACATCCTGGACCAGGTCAGATCTCTGTCTGTAGTGGCATCCTGACCAGGTCAGATCTCTGTAGTGACATCCTGGATCAGGTCAGATCTCTGTAGTGGCATCCAGACCAGGTCAGATCTCTGTCTGTAGTGGCATCCTGACCAGGTCAGATCTCTGTAGTGACATCCTGGATCAGGTCAGATCTCTGTAGTGGCATCCTGACCAGGTCAGATCTCTGTAGTGACATCCTGGACCAGGTCAGATCTCTGTAGTGACATCCTGGATCAGGTCAGATCTCTGTAGTGACATCCTGGATCAGGTCAGATCTCTGTAGTGACATCCTGGATCAGGTCAGATCTCTGTAGTGACATCCTGGATCAGGTCAGATCTCTGTAGTGACATCCTGGATCAGGTCAGATCTCTGTAGTGACATCCTGGATCAGGTCAGATCTCTGTAGTGGCATCCTGACCAGGTCAGATCTCTGTCTGTAGTGGCATCCTGACCAGGTCAGATCTCTGTAGTGGCATCCTGACCAGGTCAGATCTCTGTCTGTAGTGGCATCCTGACCAGGTCAGATCTCTTTAGTGGCATCCTGACCAGGTCAGATCTCTGTCTGTAGTGGCATCCTGACCAGGTCAGATCTCTGATGTGACATCCTGGATCAGGTCAGATCTCTGTAGTGGCATCCTGACCAGGTCAGATCTCTGTAGTGGCATCCTGACCAGGTCAGATCTCTGTAGTGGCATCCTGACCAGGTCAGATCTCTGTAGTGGCATCCTGACCAGGTCAGATCTCTGTAGTGGCATCCAGACCAGGCCAGATCTCTGTAGTGACATCCTGGACCAGGTCAGATCTCTGTAGTGACATCCTGGATCAGGTCAGATCTCTGTAGTGACATCCTGGACCAGGTCAGATCTCTGTAGTGACATCCTGGACCAGGTCAGATCTCTGTAGTGACATCCTGGATCAGGTCAGATCTCTGTAGTGACATCCTGACCAGGTCAGATCTCTGTAGTGGCATCCTGACCAAGTCAGATCTCTGTAGTGGCATCCTGACCAGGTCAGATCTCTGTAGTGGAATCCTGACCAGGTCAGATCTCTGTAGTGACATCCTGGACCAGGTCAGATCTCTGTAGTGGCATCCTGACCAGGTCAGATCTCTGTAGTGACGTCCTGGACCAGGTCAGATCTCTGTAGTGGCATCCTGACCAGGTCAGATCTCTGTAGTGGAATCCTGACCAGGTCAGATCTCTGTAGTGACATCCTGGATCAGGTCAGATCTCTGTAGTGGCATCCTGACCAGGTCAGGTCTCTGTAGTGGCATCCTGACCAGGTCAGATCTCTGTAGTGACATCCTGGACCAGGTCAGATCTCTGTAGTGGCATCCTGGACCAGGTCAGATCTCTGTAGTGACATCCTGGACCAGGTCAGATCTCTGTAGTGACATCCTGGACCAGGTCAGATCTCTGTAGTGACATCCTGGACCAGGTCAGATCTCTGTAGTGACATCCTGGACCAGGTCAGATCTCTGTAGTGACATCCTGGACCAGGTCAGATCTCTGTAGTGACATCCTGGACCAGGTCAGATCTCTGTAGTGACATCCTGGACCAGGTCAGTTCTCTGTAGTGACATCCTGGACCAGGTCAGATCTCTGTAGTGACATCCTGGATCAGGTCAGATCTCTGTAGTGACATCCTGGACCAGGTCAGATCTCTGTAGTGACATCCTGGACCAGGTCAGATCTCTGTAGTGACATCCTGGACCAGGTCAGTTCTCTGTAGTGACATCCTGGACCAGGTCAGGTCTCTGTAGTGGCATCCTGACCAGGTCAGATCTCTGTAGTGACATCCTGGACCAGGT
Source organism: Oncorhynchus mykiss (assembly GCF_013265735.2). Classification (NCBI taxonomy): domain Eukaryota; kingdom Metazoa; phylum Chordata; class Actinopteri; order Salmoniformes; family Salmonidae; genus Oncorhynchus; species Oncorhynchus mykiss. The sequence goes on along the minus strand of NC_048588.1, from coordinate 15,813,387 downwards.
CAGATCTCTGTAGTGACATCCTGGACCAGGTTAGATCTCTGTAGTGGAATCCTGACCAGGTCAGATCTCTGTAGTGACATCCTGGACCAGGTCAGGTCTCTGTAGTGGCATCCTGACCAGGTCAGATCTCTGTAGTGACATCCTGGACCAGGTCAGATCTCTGTAGTGACATCCTGGACCAGGTTAGATCTCTGTAGTGGAATCCTGACCAGGTTAGATCTCTGTAGTGGAATCCTGACCAGGTCAGGAGGCTCACTACTACATGACTCATCTGCAATCTGGGCTGTAATAAAGTGTGAAAATTCAGTAAATGTATAGATTCCATAACACCGTAATACTATTGTTAGTGCTGGGTTTAGAGTAGAAGTGAATGAGAGCTTTCTGAGCGTGTTAGCTTGAGTCTCTAGAGAAGGTTGTGTCTCAGTTAGTGTTCTTCTCTGTGACTCAGTGTAAACAGACACCTATCAACAGCTGGCCACTTAGCTACATAACAGTCCTGTCTCTATAGAGGGAGAAGAACTACTGACCCCACCACACACACACACACACAGAGAATCAGGCACGCACACTTACATGACCACACAAACAGCTATAAACACACATCTGCCTGACCATACAAAAACGCACACATTGTCCCCTCCACACACACACACGCACGACTGCCTAGCGTGCTCTCTCCCCTAGAGACAGACTGGGCCGTGTTTGAGGATTTTCCGGAAACATTCACAGGAAGCGAGTGCCTCTCTCTCTCTTACCACTTCCAACTTTGTATTTTTGCATCAACACTTGGTGGGGTTTATTTGTGCAGGACAACAGCACTGGAGGATTTATTTCACTGTAATCTAAAGAGAGAGAGACCCACATCCCATAATACAGCGGTCAGAATGCCTGTGAGAATGTAAACTGCAGGGAGAGTCAATTATACAAATAAAGATAGCTGTGATGCTCTTCGCTCTCAATGTTTTCTCTTGGAGGACGCTGTGGAGTTTCTGGAGGAAGACGTGCTGTCTGCCTGCCAGGAAAACCCGTATCCTCTCTCTCCTCTTTTACTGTCCTCTTGTCCTAGAGTCTGGGTGTCCCTGGTGTTGTACATGGTGCGTGGTCATGCCAGATTCATCTTGTGCAACACGCCTCATTCACCTCTATCAAGGATCTACAACACTAGAATACAACATTACATACGCCCACACACAGCTTTTTCAGGACACTGTCTTTCAAAGATAATTCGGAAAAATCCTAATCACTTCACAGATCTTCATTGTAAAAGGTTTAAACACTGTTTCCCATGCTTGTTCAATGAACCATCAGTAATTAATGAACATGCACCTGTGGAGCGGTCGTTAAGACACTAACCGATTACAGACGGTAGGCAATTAAGGTCACAGTTATGAAAACTTAGGACATTAAAGAGGCCTTTCTACTGACTCTGAAAAACACCAAAAGAAAGATGCCCAGGGTCCTTGCTCATCTGCGTGAACGTGCCTTAGGCATGCTGCAAGGAGGCATGAGGACTGCAGATGTGGCCAGGGCAATAAATTGCAATGTCCGTACTGTGAGACGCCTAAGACATCGCTATAGGGAGACGGGACAGACAGCTGATCATCCTCTCAGTGGCAGACCACGTGTAACAACACCTGCACAGGGTCATGCGAACATCACACCTGCGGGACAGGTACAGGATGTCAACAACAACTGCCCAAGTTACACAAGGAATGCACATTCCCTCCATCAGTGCTCAGACTGGAGACTGGACTGAGGCCTTGTAGGCCTGTTGTAAGGCAGGTTCTCACCAGACATCACCGGCAACAACATCTCTTGTGGGCACAAACCCACCGTCGCTGACCCAGACCAGACTGGCAAAAAGTGCTCTCCACTGACGAGTCGTGGTTTTGTCTCGTTTATCGTCAAGGGATTTGCTTTTATTGTCGAAGGAATGAACGTTACACCGAGGCCTGTACTCTGGAGTGGGATCGATTTGGAGGTGGAGGGTCCGTCGTGGTCTGGGGCGATGTGCGTCAGCATCATCAAACTGAGCTTGTTGTCATTGCTGGCAATCTCAACGCTGTGCGTTACAGGGAAGACATCCTCTTCCCTCATGTGGTACCCTTCCTGCAGGCTCATCCTGACATGACCCTCCAGCATGATAATGCCACCAGCCATACTGCTCGTTCTGTGTGTGATTTCCTGCAAGACAGAAATGTCAGTGTTCTGCCATGGGCAGCGAAGAGCCCAGATCGCAATCCCATTGAGCACGGCTGGGACCTGTTGGATCGGAGAGTGAGGGCTAGGGCCATTCCCCCCCAGAAATGTCCGGGAACTTGCAGGAGCCTTGGTGGAAGAGTGGGGTAACATCTCACAGCGAGAACTGGCAAATCTGTTGCAGTCCATGAGGAGGAAATGCACTGCAGTACTTAATGCAGCTGGTGGCCACACCAGATACTGACTGTTACTTTTGATTTTGACCCCCCCTTTGTTCAGGGACACATTATTCAATTTCTGTTAGTCACATGTCTGTGGAACTTGTTCAGTTTATGTCTCAGTTGTTGAATCTCGTTATGTTCATACAAATATTTACACATGTTAAGTTTACTGAAAATAAACGCAGTTGACAGTGAGAGGACGTTTCTTTTTTTGCTGAGTTTATATCTACAGTGCCTTCTGAAAGTATTCAGACCCCTTGACTTTTTCCACATTTTGTTACATTACAGCTCTATTCTAAAATGGATTAAAACATATTTAAAATCCTCAGCAATCTACACACACTACTAAATGTTTTTTAGATTCTTTTTTGCAAATTTATAAAAGATAAACCTATCTTACTTACATTAATATTCAGACCCTTTGCTATGAGACTGTTTCCTTTTGATCATCCTTGAGATGTTTCTACAACTTGATTGGAGTCCACCTGTGGTAAATTCAATTGATTGGACATGATTTGGAAAGGCACACACCTGTCTATATAAGGTCCCACAGTTAGTGCATGTCAGAGCAGAAACCAAGCCATGAGGTCGAATTAATTGTCCGTAGAGCTTCGAAACAGGATTGTGTCGAGGCACAGATATGGGGAAGGGTACCAAAACATTTATGCAGCATTGAAGGTCCCCAAGAACACAGTGGCCTCCATCGTTCTTAAATTGATTTGGAACCACCAAGACTCTTCCTGGAGCTGCCTGCCCAGCCAAACTGAGCAATCAGGGCAGAAGGGCCTTGGTCTGGGAGGTGACCAAGAACCTGATGATCACTCTGACAGAGCTCCAGAGTTCCCCTGTGGAGATGGGAGAACCTTCCAGAAGGACAATCATCTCGGCAGCACTCCACCAATCAGTCCTTTATGGTAGAGTGACCAGACGGAAGCCACTCCTCAGTTAAAGGCACACGATGGCCTGCTTTGAGTTTGCCAAAAGGCACCTAAAGACTCTAAGACCATGAGAAACAAGATTCTCTGGTCTGATAAAATCAAGATTCAACTCTTTGGCCTGAATGCCAAGCATTATGTCTGCAGGAAGCCTGGCACCATCCCTACAGTGAAGCATGGTGGTGGCAGCAGCATGCTATAGTTATGTTTTTCAGCGGCAGGGACTGGGAGAATAGTCAGGATTGAGGCAAAGATGATCAGAGCAAAGTACAGAGGGATCCTTGATGAAAAGCTGCTCCAGAGCGCTCAGCACCTCAGACTGGGGTGAAGGTTCACCTTCCAACAGGACAATGACCCTAAGCACACAGCCAAGACAACACAGGAGTGGCTTTGGGGCAAGTCTCTGAATGTCCTTGAGTGGCCCAGCCAGAGCCCGTACTAGATCCCGATCGAACATCTCTGGAGAGACCTGAAAATAGCTGTGCTCTCCATTCAACCTGACAGAGCTTGAGAGGATCTGCAGAGAAGAATGGGAGAAACTCCCCAAATACAACTGTGCCAAGCTTGTAGCGTCATACCCAAGAAGACTCAAGGCTATAATCGCTACCAAAAATGTCGTTCAACAAAGTTCTGAGTTAAGGGTCTGAATACTTAAGTAAATTGTGTAGAAATTAGATTTTTTAAAATATTTTTTTATCCATTTTAGAATAAAGCTGTAATGTAACAAAATGTGGAAAAAGTAAAGGGGTCTGAATACTTTCCACACAAACACACACGAACACTCTCTATCTCTTTCTCTCGCTCACAAACACATCCACCACCCACTCCATGCCCAGACGCCATAGGAAGTCCAACAGCTGGACATAAGCACATAAATCTGATCTGTCCGTCCCGCCATCCTGTTCGTCTCTAATTATTGATAGGAGGGAACTGTTAATGTCTTGCATGTGGTTCCCCCCCCCCCCCCCTTCTCTCTCGCTCTCCCCTCTTTCTCGCTCTCCCCTCTCTCTCTTCCCCCTCCTCTCTCTTTCTCCTTTGAACAGCTCAGCACTCTTAAACAAGCCTGTCTTTATCATCTCTGCCAACTAACTCCCCGTCCCTGAGCCCCCAAAAGCCACCAGTGCAGAGAAAACGACAGCCTCCAACAGAGCATCACATGGCCCAGGCTAACACAGCACACTGCTCCGTGACCAAGCACTCACCCCAGTCCAGATCCCCTCTCACTGCACTTCAAATTAGAGCCTGGCCATGAAAACAAGCTGTTCTGGACGTTTTGATGTGGGTATGAGTGTGTTTGTGTATGGAGCAGTTCATGGTGTGGTGGTTTTTAGCTCCAGTACATGTCTGGATGTCTTTATTGTTGAGTGGAGGTGAATCGGGTTGCTTATCAGGGTTACTGTAGTGAGTTGGGACCTCATGTCAGAGAGACTAAGGTAATTGAAATTTGAACGTACATCACCGTACTTATCTTTACATATTGTTGTAAGTTGAATGTTTTTTTTTTAATGGTGGTAAAGACATGCTGATTGTAACGGATCACAATCAAGACTGTAGTAGTTGTATATTAACCACTGGGAGTACAGGCAATTTACCATTTCACAAATCTTAACAAAGGTCCGGTTTTCTATGGAATCCATATAAAACAACAGGTTAATGAACTTTTTTACACCATTGATTTTGATAGGGGCCCCCATTAGATTGTGTTAGTCAATCTCACTAACACATATTAAAAACAGCATATATTTCACTCCGCCACATGGCAAAATGAGTAAAATTGCATGAAATGTGTTATAAAATGTAAAAAATCTTCTCTCCATCCTATGGCAAAATGTGTTGAATTGCAGCAAACTTCTTTTAAAACGGCAACATTTTCTCTACGCCCCGTGGTAAAATGTGTAGCATTGCAGAAAATGAACTGGCAAGGTGGGGGTCCCGGCTCTGACTTCATGTGTGGTTGTAGATGTGGCTACGCAGACCCGCGGGCCACTGTGGCCCCTCGTTATGAGTTCAGATTTTTGGTGGCCCCGAACCCCATCAAAGTTGCCCTTCCCTGCAGTAAACGATCGAAGCCCACATCTTGGAACAGTTCTATTATTTCTGTGTTCTTTCCACACTTGTCTTTTTTCCTCCAACCTCCTCAGACAACATTTGTCATGCTGCTTGTGTATTACAAAACCCCAGAGCATTGTAACGGATACACAGAGATCCTAACAGCGCTCTCAGACCAAGGCCCAGTCCCAAATACCACCCTATTCCCTACGTAGTGCCCTACTTTTGACCAGAGCCCTATGGGTTTCCCTATTGGCCCTGGTCAAAAGTAGTGCACTATATAGGGAATAGGGTGGTATTTGGGATACAGTCCAAGGCTCCGAGCTGAGTAAATATTTGGAGGGCCTTGGTTCAGAGGAGACGCTCTGCTGTAAGAAGGCCCTTGAACTCTTGGCTGTCCCACATTGGGAGAGCGAGAGAGAGGCTTGAGTACGCTAGCGTTGTGTGTGTGTTTGTGTGGTATGTTGTACACTCGGCTGGCTGCTACACATCGATAAACACCCCCGTGCGTTTCCTGGCCTCTTCCGAGTGTTGTCTGGTGGAATAATACACACTGAGGATACACTCAATGCATAAATATACACAAATACTAACTGGACACACGCACACACAGGTATGTACACATGTTCACACAAACGTTACAACACACATGATGTATGCATGCTCATGCCTAAACAGTTTACACAGACACACACCTCTACAGTACAGATTCACAGTATTATTTATGCACATATTATGCACACTCACACAGCATCACACACTCTCAGCAGAGCCCATTGACAGGAGTCCATTGTGACTGGGAGACCAGGAAGAGAGGAAATAAATTCCCTAAAACAGCCATGGTTCTTTGAGAAATGCTTCGACGGAAGAAAGGGGGAGGAAGTAGGGCAGGGAGGAGAAGAGCGAAGGAGAGAGAGTGTCAGTCAGATCAGCGCACAGCCAGGGGAGAGGGGAGGAAGAGGGGGAGTGTAGAGGGTGAGCAGTATAGGGGTGAAGAACGGGTGTTGCTGCAGGGCCCGTGTGAACTTCCTGTGAAGGTGTGTAGGATAAGGAGGTGCTGGGAACAGAGAGGCAGATGAGTGCCTGAGCCCTGGCTTAGCTGCTACTGTTTCACCCTGCCGTTCATCTCTCCCTCCTTCCATCCATACTGGCAATGAGCATATTCCACCAAGCTTCACAGACCTCTCCCAGAGCAGCGGCTTTAAAAAGGAGACATGTTGTACTATGTTGACAGGGCACTGTAAAAGCTTCTCATCTCTTTCTCTCGGTCGGTTTCTTATTTTCTCTTCTTGCTCCTTGAAAAGCTGCACATGCTGTTGAGTGTGTCAGGGAGGAGGGGGGTTGGTGTGGGTCACAACCCTGGGTGGAAACATCCCAGAGTGGGGTAGTTGGTTCTTACACAGCACTGTTGATATGACCTGACCCGGGTCTGGCCCTGGTGCTGGAGCGACTACTGCTGTTTCCTCGGTCCCACTTTGTTACTCTCTTTTCCTCTCTACATCTCTCTCTCTACATCTCTCTCTCTCTCACTCACTCTCTCTCTCTCTCTCTCTCTCTCTCTCTCTCTCTCTCTCTCTCTCTCACTCTCTCTCTCACTCACACTCACACACACACTCTCTCACAGCTGGAGCAGAATATACCCTCTTCTAGACTATAGTGTCTATCTCCTGACACTCAGTCATGTGAAGGGAGGGACTTCCAGCCCCTACAGTCAGTAATTCCAGCCAGACACCCGGTCATTATTTTAATAAAATACAATTACCACCATTACTGGGACAATTGGGTTTTGATGACTGCCCTTTTCTGTACCCCTGCCCTCTCCAGCCCCCTCATCCAGCCCCCACAGTAGACAAATACCCCGTCCCCACCACACTACTTAATGTCAGGGAGGCAGGTCAAGCCGTGGGCTGTGGACCATGGGGCTGTAGGGAGGTCAGAGGGAAAACACACACTGTATTGTGTTGCTGTGTAATTCAACATAATCTAAAGTGCTCCATTGGGGGGGGGGGGGGGGTCCAGTGGTGTGGGGGGGGTCTCCCTCCTCCTTCCCTTCTCCCCTTGCTGTGGAATTTCATTAAAGTGTTAAAAGAGAGGCTTCTATTTATGGTGGATGTCGGAGCCCAGTGTAAAGTGTGTTTTAAAATGTGTCTAAGTGTGGTTAGGAGAGGAGGGCCCATTCGCCTTCCGTGTGGTTGTAGGTCCTGGGGGGGGGGGGGGGGGGGGGGGGGGGGCACTGTTGTGGGACAGCGTCAGACGGGGTGGGGGGTGAGAGGCAAGCTTTTGTGCTAAGTGATAAAAAGACAACCCGGCTGAACTGGGCTGCCTTTGTTCCTGTGCGCCGCTGCAAAATATGATTTGAGATTAGGACCCCGGGGCAGGCATCCTTTTCAATGGCCTGTTTTTGTCTTTTTCTGCCAGCTATTCTAATCAGCAGGCCAGGCCTGGGGGATGACTGGGGAGAGACAAGCAGGATAAAGATGCAGTGTTCAGGAGTAGAGTGGTCGCAAGGAAAGAATTCCGGTATCTGTCATCTGCCAGAAATTAACCCCCCCCCATCTTTCCTCCTTCCACCCCCCCTCACTTTCACCCCTCCTCATCTTTCCCCCATTTTTTTGTGAAGAATCAACAACAAGTGAGACACAATCATGAAGTGGAACGACATTTATTGGATATTTCAAACTTTTTTAACAAATCAAAAACTGAAAAATTGGGCGTGCAAAATTATTCAGCCCCTTTACTTTCAGTGCAGCAAACTCTCTCCAGAAGTTCAGTGAGGATCTCTGAATGATTCAATGTTGACCTAAATGACTAATGATGATAAATACAATCCACCTGTGTGTAATCAAGTCTCCGTATAAATGCACCTGCACTGTGATAGTCTCAGAGGTCCGTTAAAAGCGCAGAGAGCATCATGAAGAACAAGGAACACACCAGGCAGGTCCGAGATACTGTTGTGAAGAAGTTTAAAGCCGGATTTGGATACAAAAAGATTTCCCAAGCTTTAAACATCCCAAGGAGCACTGTGCAAGCGATAATATTGAAATGGAAGGAGTATCAGACCACTGCAAATCTACCAAGACCTGGCCGTCCCTCTAAACTTTCAGCTCATACAAGGAGAAGACTGATCAGAGATGCAGCCAAGAGGCCCATGATCACTCTGAATGAACTGCAGAGATCTACAGCTGAGGTGGGAGACTCTGTCCATAGGACAACAATCAGTCGTATATTGCACAAATCTGGCCTTTATGGAAGAGTGGCAAGAAGAAAGCCATTTCTTAAAGATATCCATAAAAAGTGTTGTTTAAAGTTTGCCACAAGCCACCTGGGAGACACACCAAACATGTGGAAGAAGGTGCTCTGGTCAGATGAAACCAAAATTGAACTTTTTGGCAACAATGCAAAACGTTATGTTTGGCGTAAAAGCAACACAGCTGAACACACCATCCCCACTGTCAAACATGGTGGTGGCAGCATCATGGTTTGGGCCTGCTTTTCTTCAGCAGGGACAGGGAAGATGGTTAAAATTGATGGGAAGATGGATGGAGCCAAATACAGGACCATTCTGGAAGAAAACCTGATGGAGTCTGCAAAAGACCTGAGACTGGGACGGAGATTTGTCTTCCAACAAGACAATGATCCAAAACATAAAGCAAAATCTACAATGGAATGGTTCAAAAATAAACATATCCAGGTGTTAGAATGGCCAAGTCAAAGTCCAGACCTGAATCCAATCGAGAATCTGTGGAAAGAACTGAAAACTGCTGTTCACAAATGCTCTCCATCCAACCTCACTGAGCTCGAGCTGTTTTGCAAGGAGGAATGGGAAAAAATTTCAGTCTCTCGATGTGCAAAACTGATAGAGACATACCCCAAACGACTTACAGCTGTAATCGCAGCAAAAGGTGGCGCTACAAAGTATTAACTTAAGGGGGCTGAATAATTTTGCACGCCCAATTTGTCAGTTTTTGATTTGTTAAAAAAGTTTGAAATATCCAATAAATGTCGTTCCACTTCATGATTGTGTCTCACTTGTTGTTGATTCTTCACAAAAAAATACAGTTTTATATCTTTATGTTTGAAGCCTGAAATGTGGCAAAAGGTCGCAAAGTTCAAGGGGGCCGAATACTTTCGCAAGGCACTGTAGATAAACAATGAGACAACGCAAACATACATGACAAAACCACTGCTCTGTGTGTGGATTCATACTCAACGTGAAATGTTGTTGTGTGAGGGGGAAGACATGGGGGGTTCCTGATGATGAGTTCACAACGATTCCATGTTAGCTGCTGTCGTGTGTCGTGGCAAGGAACGATTGAGAGGCTTTGTCTGCTGGACTGAGACAGATATGGAACAGCACCTTCTCTCCATTTTCTCTCTATCTCTCTCTCTATCTCTCTCTGCGAGGTGCTGAAACACTGGGGATGTACCAGGCTTTCAATTCACCGTGGGAAGGGCCTCGGGTACATCTACAAAGATGGGATGGATGGATGGAGGGAGGGGGTTAAGGGGTGGGAAAGGGTATCACGCCGGCAGAAAATGGGCAACCTCACTCTGCTAGGGAGAGCAGCCTGAGGCATCCTGCCTGTCCCCGAGCTCTCCTCCACTCTACAGCAGCTTTTAGACACGCTCTTATCGCTCTCTCCACTTCCCTCTCTCTGATTCTCTCTTCCTTTCTCTCTCTCTCCCTGTCTCTCTCCCCTTCCCTCTCTCTGATTCTCTCTTCCTTTCTCTCCCTCTCCCTGTCTCTCTCTCCCCTTCCCTCTCTCTGATTCTCTCTTCCCTTCTCTCTCTCTGATTCTCTCTCCCCTTCCCTCTCTCTGATTCTCTCTTCCTTTCTCTCTCTCTCCCTGTCTCTCTCCCCTTCCCTCTCTCTGATTCTCTCTTCCTTTCTCTCTCTCTCCCTGTCTCTCACCCCTTCCCTCTCTCTGATTCTCTCTTCCTTTCTCTCTCTCTCCCTGTCTCTCTCTCCCGGTCTCTCTCTCCCCTTCCCTCTCTCTGATTCTCTCTTCCTTTCTCTCTCTCTCCCTGTCTCTCTCCCTTCCCTCTCTCTGATTCTCTCTTCCTTTCTCTCTCTCTCCCCTTCCCTCTCTCTGATTCTCTCTTCCTTTCTCTCTCTCTTCCTGTCTCTCTCTCCCGGTCTCTCTCTCCCCTTCCCTCTCTCTGATTCTCTCTTCCTTTCTCTCTCTCTTCCTGTCTCTCTCTCCCTGTCTCTCTCCCCTTCCCTCTCTCTGATTCTCTCTTCCTTTCTCTCTCTCTTCCTGTCTCTCTCTCCCGGTCTCTCTCTCCCCTTCCCTCTCTCTGATTCTCTCTTCCTTTCTCTCTCTCTCCCTGTCTCTCTCTCCCCTTCCCTCTCTCTGATTCTCTCTTCCTTTCTCTCTCTCCCCTTCCCTCTCTCTGATTCTCTCTTCCTTTCTCTCTCTCTCCCTGTCGTTCTCTCCCATTCCAACTCTCTGATTCTCTCTTCCTTTCTCTCTCTCTCCCCTTCCCTCTCTCTGATTCTCTCTTCCTTTCTCTCTCTCTCCCTGTCTCTCTCTCCCCTTCCCTCTCTCTCTCCCCTTCCCTCTCTCTGATTCTCTCTTCCTTTCTCTCTCTCTCCCCTTCCCTCTCTCTGATTCTCTCTTCCTTTCTCTCTCTCTCCCCTTCCCTCTCTCTGATTCTCTCTTCCTTTCTCTCTCTCTCCCCTTCCCTCTCTCTGATTCTCTCTTCCTTTCTCTCTCTCTGATTCTCTCTCCCCTTCCCTCTCTCTGATTCTCTCTTCCTTTCTCTCTCTCTCCCGGTCTCTCTCTCCCCTTCCCTCTCTCTGATTCTCTCTTCCTTTCTCTCTCTCTCCCTGTCTCTCGCCCTGTCTCTCTCTCCCGGTCTCTCTCTCTCCTTCCCTCTGTCTGATCCTCTCTTCCTTTTGCTCTTTCTCTCCCCTCTCCCTCTCTCTTTCTCTCCCCTCTCCCTCTCTCACAGTCTCTCTGACTGCTTTTAATGATTGCTGCTGTAAAGTGCAGAGCGGAGAAAATGTGTGTCAGGAAACTAGAAGGCATTCAGGGGCTGAATCACCAGTGATAGGTTAAGAGGCTTTAGTCAACTTTTTTACAATTTTTTATCTGCTTTAGGAATAATTTGTATCTTTTTTTTTGTCTGGTTTAGGCTAGATGGAAGATCTCTCTTGGAAAGTACAGTGTGCGGTTGAAGTGAGGGATTTGTTCAAATGAAGCTCTAAAAGATCATGTAACATAAGTGGAAACAAATGTGAATGCCTTGCCATGTTCCTTCATGGGAAGCTACACAGCCCCATTCCTATTCCCAGCACCATCCCTAACTCCAGCACCATCCCTAACTCCAGCACCAGCACCATCCCTAACTCCAGCACCATCCCTAACTCCAGCACCATCCCTAACTCCAGCACCATCCCTAACACCAGCACCAGCCCCAACTCCAGCACCATCCCTAACTCCAGCACCATCCCTAACTCCAGCACCAGCCCCAACTCCAGCACCATCCCTAACACCAGCACCATCCCTAACTCCAGCACCATCCCTAACTCCAGCACCATCCCTAACTCCAGCACCATCCCTAACACCAGCACCATCCCTAACTCCAGCATCATCCCTAACTCCAGTCCCAGACCCAATTCCAGTCCCAGACCCAATTCCAGTCCCAGCCCCAATTCCAGTCCCAGCCCCAATTCCAGTCCCAGCCCCAGCCCCAACTCCAGCCCCAGCCCCAACTCCAGCACCAGCCCCAACTCCAGCACCAGCCCTAGACACCGCCCAAATCAAGCCCTTGTCCAACCTAGTCAAAGACCTTGTCCCAGACCTAATACGAGACAGCATGAGAGAGGTCCTAGGCGTTGGGTGTCCAAGCCCTCTGGCTCTGAGCAGTGTGTAGGAGGCCCAGCTATGCCGGCGCTCTGCGTCCATTCAGAACAGTCTGGTGTTTAACAGGCAATGAATGATGGTCAAAGAAACCATCTCCTGTGTCAAAGCACCCAACAAACATGCCTTTCTCACGGGCTCGGCCAGGCCAGGAGAAGTGCCCCTTTGTCGCGGCAAACGCACGTGTTATCAGCTTCCCTGCATCTCCATAAAATATGCCCCATTGTCCCAGAGGCCAACTCTGTGTTTCCAAAAAAGCAGCATTCCTGAAGTACACCCCCCCTCCACTCCCTCTCCTCCCTGCCTCCAACTGTTCTTAGGACTCAATCCTTCCCTCTCTTACATCAGTAGTATTAGTGGAATGCTTTCTCAGAGGGAATGAGGGGATAAAGGAGAAGGGAAAATTCAGCCTAGCCTGTCCCTCCTTTCTGTCTCTCACTGCTACCCGTAGGGGGCAGTATTCCTGTTAACCGCGTGTCTCGTCACCACATAAAGACAGTGAATCACCCAGTGTCTGGTTAGCTGCTGCCATTTGTGAGTGATAGGGAGCAGCTTGCCCGCTGTACCCAGGGCACTGCCACCCGCTGCTGGGGATAGTGGGAGGTGTTTGTTGTGTTTATCTCCATCCTTTCACACATCCACTCAGTTAAACAGAACATGGCTCCATCTTAAACAGAACACACTCCCTCTAGGAGCGGTGGAGGTTCTGTTCTAGGGTGAAATGGTGCTCTAAAAGAAAAAATGAAAACAAGAGAGTGGGAGTCTATTTTAAAAACGTAGTGCTCTTTTCACGGTGTTGCTAGTGTTGTAATGTTTTTCATCAAGGAGCTATTTACTTGAGTCCGGCTTGTTTTGTGTGCGTGTGTGAGGAGCCTGGCCTTCTCACAGCTCTGCTGGCAGAGGAAAGCATGTATTCTAGGTATGTGAAAGCTGTGGGCCTCTACACACTTCTGGGATGGATTATGACATGCCTTTGGGAAAATAGAAACCGACAGACCAGACACAGGTATTTTGACCACTTAGGTTATCTTCCAATTCTAAACCATAAAAGCAGTCTTTTTCCCTCTTTTCTTAGGGTGTCCTTGTTACTCCCAGTGCTGGGTTTAGTGTGTTTGAAACTGAAATGCAAGGCAGGTGTCTGGAGAAAGTGTACAAGGCCACCATCAGACCAAAACTGTGGTGCTAGGACTCCATCCATGCTATTGTATAGCACAACTACAATGGTATCCTGCTCCTCCATCCGTCAATCCTCTGACTGACACAGGTTCTCCATACACACCACCAACATCTGTCTCTGCATCTGATCAGTATCAGTCTGACAGAGCCTAACACTCACCCCTCTGATGATGACGTCAGCTCAAGCCTCATCCCCGGCTCATGCCCCATCCCCGGCTCATGCCTCATCCCCGGCTCAAGCCTCATCCCCGGCTCATGCCTCATCCCCGGCTCATGCCTCATCCCCGGGTCATGCCCCATCCCCGGGTCATGCCCCATCCCCGGCTCATGCCCCATCCCCGGGTCATGCCCCATCCCCGGCTCATGCCCCATCCCCGGCTCATGCCCCATCCCCGGGTATGCCCCATCCCCGGCTCATGCCCCATCCCCGGCTCATGCCCCATCCCCGGCTCATGCCCCATCCCCGGGTATGCCCCATCCCCGGGTATGCCCCATCCCCGGCTCATGCCCCATCCCCGGCTCATGTCCCATCCCCGGGTCATGCCCCATCCCCGGCTCATGCCCCATCCCCGGGTATGCCCCATCCCCGGCTCATGCCCCATCCCCGGCTCATGCCCCATCCCCGGGTATGCCCCATCCCCGGGTCATGCCCCATCCCCGGGTCATGCCTCATCCCCGGCTCATGCCTCATCCCCGGCTCATGCCCCATCCCCGGGTATGCCCCATCCCCGGCTCATGCCTCATCCCCGGCTCATGCCCCATCCCCGGGTATGCCCCATCCCCATCCCTGGGTATGCCCCATCCCTGGGTATGCCCCATCCCCGGCTCATGCCCCATCCCCGGCTCATGCCCCATCCCCGGCGCATGACCCGGGGATGCCCCATCCCCGGGTCATGCCCCATCCCCGGCTCATGCCCCATCCCCGGGTCATGCCCCATCCCCGGCTCATGCCCCATCCCCGGCTCATGCCCCATCCCCGGCTCATGCCCCATCCCAGGGTATGCCCCATCCCCGGCTCATGCCTCATCCCCGGCTCATGCCCCATCCCCGGCTCATGCCTCATCCCCGGCTCATGCCCCATCCCCGGCTCATGCCCCATCCCAGGGTATGCCCCATCCCCGGCTCATGCCTCATCCCCGGCTCATGCCCTCTCACCTGATCAGTATCAGTTAGACTGAGCCCAACACTAACCCCTCTGATGATGAAGTCAGCACCATGACCACTACAGTCCTAATGGAGTCTTCCCTGTCTTTGTCCTTAACCATCTATTCCCATCAATTATTCAGCAGGGAAAGGAAAGCGTTTGAGTGTGTAACACTGATCCACTGCTAGAGAACAATCTATTCTGCGCTGCGGTGTGAGTCATGAAATACTGCCTACTCAGGCAGACCACTCTGTAAATGAGCAGTATACTAAGGAGACGGCTGTTTTAAATATGTTACGTCTGTGGAAGAGGATGTAGCTAGTCTGTGGAAGAGGATGTAACTAGTCTGTGGAAGAGGATGTAGCTAGTATGTGGAAGAGGATGTCATACGTTTTAGAGGATGTAGCTAGTCTGTGGAAGAGGATGTAGCTAGTCTGTGGAAGAGGATGTAGCTAGTCTGTGTAAGAGGATGTAGCTCGTCTGTGGAAGAGGATGTAGCTAGTCTGTGGAAGAGGATGTAGCTAGTCTGTGGAAGAGGATGTAGCTAGTCTGTGTAAGAGGATGCCATACATTTTAGAAGATGTAACTAGTATGTGTAAGAGGATGTAGCTAGTATGTGTAAGAGGATGTAGCTCGTCTGTGGAAGAGGATGTAGCTCGTCTGTGGAAGAGGATGTAGCTAGTCTGTGTAAGAGGATGTAGCTAGTCAGTGTTAGAGGATTTTGCTAGTGTGTGTAAGAGGATGTAGCTAGTCTGTGGAAGAGGATGTGGCTAGTCTGTGGAAGAGGATGTAGCTAGTCTGTGGAAGAGGATGTAGCTAGTCTGTGGAAGAGGATGCAGCTAGTCTGTGTAAGAGGATGTAGCTAGTCTGTGGAAGAGGATGTGGCTAGTCTGTGGAAGAGGATGTAACTAGTATGTGTAAGAGGATGTAGCTAGTCTGTGGAACAGGATGTGGCTAGTCTGTGGAAGAGGATGTAGCTAGTCTGTGGAAGAGGATGTAGCTAGTCTGTGTAAGAGGATGTAGCTAGTCTGTGTAAGAGGATGTAGCTAGTCTGTGGAAGAGGATGTAGCTAGTCTGTGTAACAGGATGTAGCTAGTCTGTGTAAGAGGATGTAGCTAGTCTGTGTAAGAGGATTTAGCTAGTCTGTAAAAGGATGTTGTATGTGTAAGGAGGTACGAGGGCAGGGGGAAAAGGAAGCGTACTGAAAGGAAAATAGAGAAAAGAACATGAATATCTTGTCAGAGTTGATCAGTGAAACAGGCCAATAGCAACTGGTGTTTGGGGCTATGAAGACCACAGAGAGTGTGTGAGGGGGTGGGGGGTCTGTGGAGGAGCCTGTCTGTCTCGGTCTGAGAGAAGGTTGAGTGGATGTGAGAGGGGACAGAGGGCAGGGTGAGTGATGCTAATTGGGATTAGCACCTGGTGCTCTAAATTGACAGACTGCATGGGCTGCCCAACACAAATGCAAACACACACACACTCCCAGAGACTCCCAGGCTGTCAGACCTACGCAGCCTGGTGTTTTCTAGGTGGCAGCAGGATGGATGCTGAATGGACGAAAGAATGAAAGAAGAAAAAAACAAGACAGGAAAGAAATTGCCAGAGGAAAAGTGGCAAACAATAGCAATGAACCTGAAATGGAGAAAGATTATTCTTCTCTCTTATCTCTCTCTCTCTCTCCTCCATTGTGTGATTGTGTGTTAGTACTAGGAGCAGAGCCTCTGTAAAATGTCACAGTGCACTTTTGAACTTTCATTCGTCTGACCGAACCAGCCTTCCCATTAGTTCAGAATAAAATCCATAGTGTTTCCTGTGAAGAACATCCCATCTTAGGATGCCTGTGAAAGTCAATTAGATACACACTGACAAAGGCTATGTCCCAAATGGACCATATTCCCTATATAGTGCACCGCTATAGAAGGAATATGGTTCCATTTAGGACGTAGCCTCCATCAGGTAGTGCACTATGTAGAGAATAGGGTACCATTTGGTTTGCAGACAGAGGCTTTTGCACCCTGTACACTGACAGACCAACTGACAGTCCCTGGACTAACTGTGTGAAGAGGGTGGGGGGGGTTAGGATGGGAGAAGGTGGGGTTAGGATAGGAGAAGGGTGGAGTTAGGATGGGAGAAGGTGGGGTTAGGATAGGAGAAGGTGGGGTTAGGATGGGAGAAGGGTGGGGTTAGGATGGGAGAAGGTGGGGTTATGATAGGAGAAGGGTGGGGTTAGGATGGGAGAAGGTGGGGTTAGGATAGGAGAAGGTGGGGTTAGGATGGGAGAAGGTGGGGTTAGGATGGGAGAAGGGTGGGGTTAGGATGGGAGAAGGTGGGGTTATGATAGGAGAAGGGTGGGGTTAGGATGGGAGAAGGTGGGGTTAGGATAGGAGAAGGTGGGGTTAGGATGGGAGAAGGGGGGGATAGGAGAAGGTGGGGTTAGGATGGGAGAAGGTGGGGTTAGGATATGAGAAGGTGGGGTTAGGATGGGAGAAGGGTGGGGTTAGGATGGGAGAAGGTGGGGTTAGGATAGGAGAAGGTGGGGTTAGGATAGGAGAAGGGTGGGGTTAGGATGGGAGAAGGTGGGGTTATGATAGGAGAAGGGTGGGGTTAGGATGGGAGAAGGTGGGGTTAGGATAGGAGAAGGTGGGGTTAGGATGGGAGAAGGTGGGGTTATGATAGGAGAAGGGTGGGGTTAGGATGGGAGAAGGTGGGGTTATGATAGGAGAAGGGTGGGGTTAGGATGGGAGAAGGTGGGGTTAGGATAGGAGAAGGTGGGGTTAGGATGGGAGAAGGTGGGGTTAGGATAGGAGAAGGGTGGGGTTAGGATGGGAGAAGGTGGGGTTATGATAGGAGAAGGGTGGGGTTAGGATGGGAGAAGGTGGGGTTAGGATGGGAGAATGGTGGGGTTAGGATGGGAGAAGGGGGGATAGGAGAAGGTGGGGTGAGGATGGGAGAAGGTGGGGTTAGGATATGAGAAGGTGGGGTTAGGTTGGGAGAAGGTGGGGTTAGGATGGGAGAAGGGTGGGGTTAGGATGGGAGAAGGGTGGGGTTAGGATGGGAGAAGGTGGGGTTAGGATGGGAGAAGGTGGGGTTATGATAGGAGAAGGGGGGGTTAGGATGAGAGAAGGTGGGATTAGGATGGGAGAAGGTGGGGTTATGATAGGAAAAGGGGGCTTAGGATGGGAGAAGGGGGGTTAGGATGGGAGAAGGGGGGGTTATGATAGGAGAAGGGAGGGTTATGATAGGAGAAGGGAGGGTTATGATAGGAGAAGGGGGGTTATGATAGGAGAAGGGGGGGTTATGATAGGAGAAGGGGGCTTAGGATGGGAGAAGGGGGGTTTAGGATGGGAGAAGGGTGGGGTTAGGATAGGAGAAGGGGGCTTAGGATGGGAGAAGGGGGGTTTAGGATGGGAGAAGGGTGGGGTTAGGATAGGAGAAGGGTGGGGTTAGGATAGGAGAAGGGGGCTTAGGATGGGAGAAGGGGGGGTTAGGATAGGAGAAGGGGGTGTTAGGATAGGAGAAGGGAGGGTTATGATAGGAGAAGGGGGGGTTATGGAAGGAGAAGGGGTGGTTAGGATTGGAGAAGGGGGGGTTATGATAGGAGAAGGGGGGGTTATGATAGGAAAAGGGGGCTTAGGATGGGAGAAGGGGGGTTAGGATGGGAGAAGGGGGGGTTATGATAGGAGAAGGGAGGGTTATGATAGGAGAAGGGAGGGTTATGATAGGAGAAGGGGGGTTATGATAGGAGAAGGGGGGGTTATGATAGGAGAAGGGGGCTTAGGATGGGAGAAGGGGGGGTTATGATAGGAGAAGGGGGGGTTATGATAGGAGAAGGGGGGGTTATGATAGGAGAAGGGGGCTAAGGATGGGAGAAGGGGGGGTTATGATAGGAGAAGGGGGGGTTATGATAGGAGAAGGGGGGGTTATGATAGGAGAAGGGAGGGTTATGATAAGAGAAGGGGGGTTATTATAGGAGAAGGGGGGGTTATGATAGGAGAAGGGGGCTTAGGATGGGAGAAGGGGGGGTTATGATAGGAGAAGGGGGGGTTATGATAGGAGAAGGGGGGGTTGTGATAGGAGAAGGGAGGGTTATGATAGGAGAAGGGAGTGTTATGATAGGAGAAGGGGGGTTAGGATAGGAGAAGGGGGGGTTAGGATAGGAGAAGGGAGGGTTATGATAGGAGAAGGGAGTGTTATGATAGGAGAAGGGGGGGTTATGATAGGAGAAGGAGGGGTTAGGATAGGAGAAGGGGGGGGTTCGGATAGGAGAAGGAGGGGTTAGGATAGGAGAAGGGGGGGTTAGGATAGGAGAAGGAGGGGTTAGGATAGGAGAAGGGGGGGTTAGGATAGGAGAAGGGGGGGTTAGGATAGGAGAAGGAGGGGTTAGGATAGGAGAAGGGGGGGTTAGTATAGGAGAAGGGAGGGTTATGATAGGAGAAGGGAGTGTTATGATAGGAGAATTGTAATTGTTATGATAGGAGAAGGGGGGGTTAGGATAGGAGAAGGGGGGTTAGGATAGGAGAAGGGGGGGTTAGGATAGGAGAAGGAGGGGTTAGGATAGGAGAAGGGGGGGTTAGTATAGGAGAAGGGAGGGTTATGATAGGAGAAGGGAGTGTTATGATAGGATAATTGTAATTGTTACGATAGGAGAAGGGGGGGTTAGGATAGGAGAAGGGGGGGTTAGGATAGGAGAAGGGGGGGTTAGGATAGGAGAAGGGAGGGTTATGATAGGAGAAGGGAGTGTTATGATAGGAGAAGGGGGGTTTATGATAGGAGAAGGAGGGGTTAGGATAGGAGAAGGGGGGGTTATGATAGGAGAAGGGGGGGTTATGATAGGAGAAGGAGGGGTTAGGATAGAAGGGGGGGTTATGATAGGAGAAGGAGGGGTTGGGATAGGAGAAGGGGGGGTTATGATAGGAGAAGGGGGGGTTAGGATAGGAGAAGGGGGGGTTATGATAGGAGAAGGAGGGGTTAGGATAGGAGAAGGGGGGGTTAGGATAGGAGAAGGAGGGGTTATGATAGGAGAAGGAGGGGTTAGGATAGGAGAAGGGGGGGTTAGGATAGGAGAAGGGAGGGTTATGATAGGAGAAGGGAGTGTTATGATAGGAGAGGGGGGGGTTATGATAGGAGAAGGAGGGGTTAGGATAGGAGAAGGGGGGGTTAGGATAGGAGAAGGGGGGTTAGGATAGGAGAAGGGGGGGTTAGGATAGGAGAAGGGTGGGGTTAGGATGGGAGAAGGTGGGGTTATGATAGGAGAAGGGTGGGGTTAGGATGGGAGAAGGTGGGGTTAGGATAGGAGAAGGTGGGGTTAGGATGGGAGAAGGTGGGGTTATGATAGGAGAAGGGTGGGGTTAGGATGGGAGAAGGTGGGGTTATGATAGGAGAAGGGTGGGGTTAGGATGGGAGAAGGTGGGGTTAGGATAGGAGAAGGGTGGGGTTAGGATGGGAGAAGGTGGGGTTATGATAGGAGAAGGGTGGGGTTAGGATGGGAGAAGGTGGGGTTAGGATAGGAGAAGGTGGGGTTAGGATGGGAGAAGGTGGGGTTATGATAGGAGAAGGGTGGGGTTAGGATGGGAGAAGGTGGGGTTATGATAGGAGAAGGGTGGGGTTAGGATGGGAGAAGGTGGGGTTAGGATAGGAGAAGGTGGGGTTAGGATGGGAGAAGGTGGGGTTAGGATAGGAGAAGGGTGGGGTTAGGATGGGAGAAGGTGGGGTTATGATAGGAGAAGGGTGGGGTTAGGATGGGAGAAGGTGGGGTTAGGATGGGAGAATGGTGGGGTTAGGATGGGAGAAGGGGGGATAGGAGAAGGTGGGGTGAGGATGGGAGAAGGTGGGGTTAGGATATGAGAAGGTGGGGTTAGGTTGGGAGAAGGTGGGGTTAGGATGGGAGAAGGGTGGGGTTAGGATGGGAGAAGGGTGGGGTTAGGATGGGAGAAGGTGGGGTTAGGATGGGAGAAGGTGGGGTTATGATAGGAGAAGGGGGGGTTAGGATGAGAGAAGGTGGGATTAGGATGGGAGAAGGTGGGGTTATGATAGGAAAAGGGGGCTTAGGATGGGAGAAGGGGGGTTAGGATGGGAGAAGGGGGGGTTATGATAGGAGAAGGGAGGGTTATGATAGGAGAAGGGAGGGTTATGATAGGAGAAGGGGGGTTATGATAGGAGAAGGGGGGGTTATGATAGGAGAAGGGGGCTTAGGATGGGAGAAGGGGGGTTTAGGATGGGAGAAGGGTGGGGTTAGGATAGGAGAAGGGGGCTTAGGATGGGAGAAGGGGGGTTTAGGATGGGAGAAGGGTGGGGTTAGGATAGGAGAAGGGTGGGGTTAGGATAGGAGAAGGGGGCTTAGGATGGGAGAAGGGGGGGTTAGGATAGGAGAAGGGGGTGTTAGGATAGGAGAAGGGAGGGTTATGATAGGAGAAGGGGGGGTTATGGAAGGAGAAGGGGTGGTTAGGATTGGAGAAGGGGGGGTTATGATAGGAGAAGGGGGGGTTATGATAGGAAAAGGGGGCTTAGGATGGGAGAAGGGGGGTTAGGATGGGAGAAGGGGGGGTTATGATAGGAGAAGGGAGGGTTATGATAGGAGAAGGGAGGGTTATGATAGGAGAAGGGGGGTTATGATAGGAGAAGGGGGGGTTATGATAGGAGAAGGGGGCTTAGGATGGGAGAAGGGGGGGTTATGATAGGAGAAGGGGGGGTTATGATAGGAGAAGGGGGGGTTATGATAGGAGAAGGGGGCTAAGGATGGGAGAAGGGGGGGTTATGATAGGAGAAGGGGGGGTT
Organism: Oncorhynchus mykiss; assembly: GCF_013265735.2. Lineage (NCBI taxonomy): Eukaryota > Metazoa > Chordata > Actinopteri > Salmoniformes > Salmonidae > Oncorhynchus > Oncorhynchus mykiss. Next base: position 15,792,023 of record NC_048588.1, on the reverse strand, counting down.
ATGATAGGAGAAGGGGGGGTTATGATAGGAGAAGGGAGGGTTATGATAAGAGAAGGGGGGTTATTATAGGAGAAGGGGGGGTTATGATAGGAGAAGGGGGCTTAGGATGGGAGAAGGGGGGGTTATGATAGGAGAAGGGGGGGTTATGATAGGAGAAGGGGGGGTTGTGATAGGAGAAGGGAGGGTTATGATAGGAGAAGGGAGTGTTATGATAGGAGAAGGGGGGTTAGGATAGGAGAAGGGGGGGTTAGGATAGGAGAAGGGAGGGTTATGATAGGAGAAGGGAGTGTTATGATAGGAGAAGGGGGGGTTATGATAGGAGAAGGAGGGGTTAGGATAGGAGAAGGGGGGGGTTCGGATAGGAGAAGGAGGGGTTAGGATAGGAGAAGGGGGGGTTAGGATAGGAGAAGGAGGGGTTAGGATAGGAGAAGGGGGGGTTAGGATAGGAGAAGGGGGGGTTAGGATAGGAGAAGGAGGGGTTAGGATAGGAGAAGGGGGGGTTAGTATAGGAGAAGGGAGGGTTATGATAGGAGAAGGGAGTGTTATGATAGGAGAATTGTAATTGTTATGATAGGAGAAGGGGGGGTTAGGATAGGAGAAGGGGGGTTAGGATAGGAGAAGGGGGGGTTAGGATAGGAGAAGGAGGGGTTAGGATAGGAGAAGGGGGGGTTAGTATAGGAGAAGGGAGGGTTATGATAGGAGAAGGGAGTGTTATGATAGGATAATTGTAATTGTTACGATAGGAGAAGGGGGGGTTAGGATAGGAGAAGGGGGGGTTAGGATAGGAGAAGGGGGGGTTAGGATAGGAGAAGGGAGGGTTATGATAGGAGAAGGGAGTGTTATGATAGGAGAAGGGGGGTTTATGATAGGAGAAGGAGGGGTTAGGATAGGAGAAGGGGGGGTTATGATAGGAGAAGGGGGGGTTATGATAGGAGAAGGAGGGGTTAGGATAGAAGGGGGGGTTATGATAGGAGAAGGAGGGGTTGGGATAGGAGAAGGGGGGGTTATGATAGGAGAAGGGGGGGTTAGGATAGGAGAAGGGGGGGTTATGATAGGAGAAGGAGGGGTTAGGATAGGAGAAGGGGGGGTTAGGATAGGAGAAGGAGGGGTTATGATAGGAGAAGGAGGGGTTAGGATAGGAGAAGGGGGGGTTAGGATAGGAGAAGGGAGGGTTATGATAGGAGAAGGGAGTGTTATGATAGGAGAGGGGGGGGTTATGATAGGAGAAGGAGGGGTTAGGATAGGAGAAGGGGGGGTTAGGATAGGAGAAGGGGGGTTAGGATAGGAGAAGGGGGGGTTAGGATGGGAGAAGGGGGGGTTAGGATAGGAGAAGGGGGGGTTAGGATAGGAGAAGGGGGGGTTAGGATAGGAGAAGGTGGGGTTAGGATAGGAGAAGGGGGGGTTAGGATAGGAGAAGGGGGGGTTATGATAGGAGAAGGAGGGGTTAGGATAGGAGAAGGGGGGGTTATGATAGGAGAAGGAGGGGTTATGATAGGAGAAGGAGGGGTTAGGATAGGAGAAGGGGGGGTTAGGATAGGAGAAGGTGGGGTTAGGATAGGAGAAGGGGGGGTTAGGATAGGAGAAGGAGGGGTTATGATAGGAGAAGGAGGGGTTAGGATGGGAGAAGGTGGGGTTAGGATAGGAGAAGGGGGGGTTAGGATAGGAGAAGGTGGGGTTAGGATAGGAGAAGGTGGGGTTAGGATAGGAGAAGGGGGGGTTAGGATAGGAGAAGGAGGGGTTAGGATAGGAGAAGGGGGGGTTATGATAGGAGAAGGTGGGGTTAGGATAGGAGAAGGTGGGGTTAGGATAGGAGAAGGGGGGGTTAGGATAGGAGAAGGAGGGGTTAGGATAGGAGAAGGGGGGGTTATGATAGGAGAAGGAGGGGTTAGGATAGGAGAAGGGGGGGTTAGGATAGGAGTAGGTGGGGTTATGATAGGAGAAGGGGGGGTTAGGATGGGAGAAGGTGGGGTTAGGATGGGAGAAGGTGGGGTTATGATAGGAGAAGGGGGGGTTAGGATAGGAGTAGGGGGGGTTAGGATAGGAGAAGGGGGGTTAGGATAGGAGAAGGGGGGTTAGGATAGGAGAAGGGGGGGTTAGGATAGGAGAAGGGGGGGTTAGGATAGGAGAAGGGGGGGTTAGGATAGGAGTAGGGGGGGTTAGGATAGGAGAAGGAGGGGTTAGGATAGGAGAAGGAGGGGTTAGGATAGGAGAAGGGGGGGTTATGATAGGAGTAGGGGGGGTTAGGATAGGAGAAGGGGGGGTTAGGATAGGAGAAGGGGGGGTTAGGATAGGAGAAGGGGGGGTTAGGATAGGAGAAGGAGGGGTTAGGATAGGAGAAGGGGGGGTTAGGATAGGAGAAGGAGGGGTTAGGATAGGAGAAGGTGGGGGTAGGATAGGAGAAGGGGGGTTAGGATAGGAGAAGGGGGGGTTAGGATAGGAGAAGGGGGGGTTAGGATAGGAGAAGGGGGGGTTAGGATAGGAGTAGGGGGGGTTAGGATAGGAGAAGGGGGGGTTATGATAGGAGAAGGGGGGTTAGGATAGGAGAAGGGGGGTTAGGATAGGAGAAGGTGGGGTTATGATAGGAGAAGGGGGGGGTTAGGATAGGAGAAGGGGGGGTTAGGATAGGAGAAGGGGGGGTTAGGATAGGAGTAGGGGGGGTTAGGATAGGAGAAGGGGGGTTAGGATAGGAGAAGGGGGGTTAGGATAGGAGAAGGAGGGGTTATGATAGGAGAAGGGGGGGTTAGGATAGGAGAAGGGGGGTTAGTATAGGAGTAGGGGGGGTTAGGATAGGAGAAGGGGGGGTTAGGATAGGAGAAGGGGGGTTAGGATAGGAGAAGGGGGGGTTAGGATAGGAGAAGGGGGGGTTAGGATAGGAGAAGGGGGGGTTAGGATAGGAGAAGGGGGGGTTATGATAGGAGTAGGGGGGGTTAGGATAGGAGTAGGGGGGGTTAGGATAGGAGAAGGGGGGGTTAGGATAGGAGAAGGGGGGGTTAGGATAGGAGAAGGGGGGGTTAGGATAGGAGAAGGGGGGGTTAGGATGGGAGAAGGGGAGGTTAGGATAGGAGAAGGGGGGGTTAGGATGGGAGAAGGGGAGGTTAGGATAGGAGAAGGGGGGGTTAGGATGGGAGAAGGGGAGGTTAGGATGGGAGAAGGGGAGGTTAGGATAGGAGAAGGGGGGGTTAGGATGGGAGAAGGGGAGGTTAGGATAGGAGAAGGGGGGGGTTAGGATGGGAGAAGGGGAGGTTAGGATAGGAGAAGGGGGGGTTAGGATGGGAGAAGGGGAGGTTAGGATAGGAGAAGGGGGGGTTAGGATGGGAGAAGGGGAGGTTAGGATAGGAGAAGGGGGGTTAGGATAGGAGAAGGGGGGTTAGGATAGGAGAAGGAGGGGTTAGGATAGGAGAAGGGGGGTTAGGATAGGAGAAGGGGGGGTTAGGATAGGAGAAGGAGGGGTTAGGATAGGAGAAGGAGGGGTTAGGATAGGAGAAGGGGGGTTAGGATAGGAGAAGGAGGGGTTAGGATAGGAGAAGGAGGGGTTAGGATAGGAGAAGGGGGGTTAGGATAGGAGAAGGAGGGGTTAGGATAGGAGAAGGGGGGTTAGGATAGGAGAAGGAGGGGTTAGGATAGGAGAAGGTGGGGTTAGGATAGGAGAAGGAGGGGTTAGGATAGGAGAAGGAGGGGTTAGGATAGGAGAAGGGGGGTTAGGATAGGAGAAGGAGGGGTTAGGATAGGAGAAGGAGGGGTTAGGATAGGAGAAGGAGGGGTTAGGATAGGAGAAGGAGGGGTTAGGATAGGAGAAGGGGGGGTTAGGATAGGAGAAGGTGGGGGTAGGATAGGAGAAGGGGGGTTAGGATAGGAGAAGGGGGGGTTAGGATAGGAGAAGGGGGGGTTATGATAGGAGAAGGGGGGGTTATGATAGGAGTAGGGGGGGTTAGGATAGGAGAAGGGGGGTTAGGATAGGAGTAGGGGGGGTTATGATAGGAGAAGGGGGGGTTAGGATAGGAGAAGGAGGGGTTAGGATAGGAGAAGGAGGGGTTAGGATAGGAGAAGGGGGGTTAGGATAGGAGAAGGAGGGGTTAGGATAGGAGTAGGGGGTATTTTTGCAGGTATTAGATCTATGATCTGAGAGTGCTGTATTGAATATTTTATTGACTGTCTGCTTGCCCTGTGCTGACCTGCCTGACATGCTAACTCCTGGGCCCGCTGGAGACGCCACGTCAGTTCACATCAGAGCAGCCAGCCGTGAGTCTCCCAAAGCATTTCCTGTGAATAAACTCTGGCACCGCGGGGGAGGGGGACCAGAACTAGACCACAGCAGCGAGGGATCACTGGTGCACACCAAGACAGACACGTTCGTACGCACACACGTGCACGGACACATGCACATAACCACACGCATGTACGTGTATACACACACACTCTTTCTCTCATCTACACATTGTTTTCAGGACATTGTTTTCAGGACAAACACACACACACACACACACACTCCCTCCCAAGGACTGTTGAAAGTGTCTGTCTTCACCCTCTCTAATTGTATCAACTCTGACCACATGTACGCTTAATGTACCTGTAATAGTGGGACTCACTGACAGTGTTGCTGTTGCTCACTGTTTCATTGGCCATTTGTGACATTCCAATTGTCATTGATATTTTTTCCTTCACATTTCAAGATCATTTTGAACAAGGATTTGATGTCCCTCTCTCTTTCCATCTCACTCTCTCCCACTTCCCCCTCTCTCTTTCTCTCTGCCCCCCTGCCTTTGCCCCCCCCCCTCTCTCTTTCTCTCTGCCCCCCTGCCTTTGCCCCCCCCCCTCTCTTTCTCTCTGCCCCCCTGCCTTTGCCCCCCCCCCCCCTCTCTCTTTCTCTCTGCCCCCCTGCCTTTGTCCCCCCCCCTCTCTCTTTCTCTCTGCCCCCCTGCCTTTGCCCCCCCCCTCTCTCTTTCTCTCTGCCCCCCTGCCTTTGTCCCCCCCCTCTCTCTTTCTCTCTGCCCCCCTGCCTTTGCCCCCCCCCCCCCCCCCCCCCCCCCCCCCCCCCCCCCCCTTCTCTCTCTCTCCCGTCATTACTGGTGGCATGGTCTTTCTAATGTGTTAAAAGTCAGTCAGGCAGAAACGTCGGCAAGGAACTTGCTGCTCTGCAGAGCTCTGTACTTATTCATGATGATGAGACTTGCTCCCATCTCACTGGACAGGGCTGCTGACCAGAGACTAACTACACTGATCCTAGATCAGAGAAGACAAGGAAATACTATATACTGAGCATACAGAGACATATCTGATATGGGTATGTCTGACCAGAGAGGACATAGTGATTATTATACTGATCCTAGGTCAGAGCCTCATCTCATTCTCCTAGGTCGTCAACAGTCATTAGAGCCTTCCCACTTTCCGCCCACATCCACAACAACATGCCTTCTCTGATTGTCTCTGTTCTTGTTCCGTCTTTCTTCAGGCACTCCTCCACACCACGCTTCCTGTCCCCATCACACACCTTCAGGCTCTCCTCCACACCACTCTTCCTGTCCCCATCACACACCTTCAGGCTCTCCTCCACACCACGCTTCCTGTCCCCATCACACACCTTCAGGCTCTCCTCCACACCACGCTTCCTGTCCCCATCACACACCTTCAGGCTCTCCTCCACACCACGCTTCCTGTCCCCATCACACACCTTCAGGCTCTCCTCCACACCACGCTTCCTGTCCCCATCACACACCTTCAGGCTCTCCTCCACACCACACTTCCTGTCCCCATCACACACCTTCAGGCTCTCCTCCACACCACGCTTCCTGTCCCCATCACACACCTTCAGGCTCTCCTCCACACCACGCTTCTTGTCCCCATCACACACCTTCAGGCTCTCCTCCACACCACGCTTCCTGTCCCCATCACACACCTTCAGGCTCTCCTCCACACCACGCTTCCTGTCCCCATCACACACCTTCAGGCTCTCCTCCACACCACGCTTCCTGTCCCCATCACACACCTTCAGGCTCTCCTCCACACCACGCTTCCTGTCCCCATCACACACCTTCAGGCTCTCCTCCACACCACGCTTCCTGTCCCCATCACACACCTTCAGGCTCTCCTCCACACCACGCTACCTGTCCCCATCACACACCTTCAGGCTCTCCTCCACACCACGCTTCCTGTCCCCATCACACACCTTCAGGCTCTCCTCCACACCACGCTTCCTGTCCCCATCACACACCTTCAGGCTCTCGTCCACACCACGCTTCCTGTCCCCATCACACACCCTCAGGCTCTCCTCCACACCACGCTTCCTGTCCCCATCACACACCTTCAGGCTCTCCTCCACACCACGCTTCCTGTCCCCATCACACACCCTCAGGCACTCCTCCACACCACGCTTCCTGTCCCCATCACACACCTTCAGGCTCTCCTTTACACCACGCTTCCTGTCCCCATCACACACCTTCAGGCTCTCCTCCACACCACTCTTCCTGTCCCCATCACACACCTTCAGGCTCTCCTCCACACCACGCTTCCTGTCCCCATCACACACCTTCAGGCACTCCTCCACACCACGCTTCCTGTCCCCATCACACACCTTCAGGGACTCCTCCACACCACGCTTCCTGTCCCCATCACACACCTTCAGGCACTCCTCCACACCACGCTTTATAGAGTGAAGAGGACCCCCAGGGTTGCAACTCAACTTCTAGGTCAAATACAAAACGGATTTTGACCGATGTCATCGTGTGTGTGTGTGTGTGTGTGTGTGTGTGTGTGTGTGTGTGTGTGTGTGTGTGTGTGTGTGTGTGTGTGTGTGTGTGTGTGTGTGTGTGTGTGTGAGAGAGATATTGGATTTAGTCTAATATTTAGGCTACCAGTAATCAAAGTACATTTCCTATACACTAAGAGACAGCATCTGTTGAATGGCAGTTGAGTAGTTTGAAAGGAGCTTCTTTTGTGACAGGAGGTGATGCGGATGCTGTAGCAGTGAATTACACTCTGGCCAGCCTGGCCTCGAATATATATACACACACACTGACCGGGGCTGGAGAGGTTTTCCCCCTCCCTTTCTGAAACATGCCAGACAACAGCATTCCTCACTCCTTAGGTGTTTTCTCCCACACCACCAAAGTTGTTAAAAGACATTAAAAAGGGCTTCCTGAAAACGATTCCTGAAGTTGGCCGTGTACTTCTCCTCACGGCTATATTAAATTAATAAAACGCAGGCTCGCCTTGCCTCCTCTGAGGCAGAAAGCTTTCTATGGGGGCCAGAGAGGAAGGAAGGTGAGAGGAGAGGAAGGAAGGGTGAGAGGAGAGGAAGGAAGGGTGAGAGGAGAGGAAGGAAGGGTGAGAGGAAGGAAGGGTGAGAGGAGAGGAAGGAAGGGTGAGAGGAGAGGAAGGAAGGGTGAGAGGAGAGGAAGGAAGGGTGAGAGGAAGGAAGGTGAGAGGAGAGGAAGGGTGAGAGGAGAGGAAGGAAGGGTGAGAGGAAGAGAGGGGGAGAGGAGAGGAAGGAAGGGTGAGAGGAAGGAAGGTGAGAGGAGAGGAAGGGTGAGAGGAGAGGAAGGAAGGGTGAGAGGAAGAGAGAGGGAGAGGAAGAGAGGGGGAGAGGATAGGAAGGCAGGGTGAGAGGAAGAGAGGGGGAGAGGAGAGGAAGGAAGGGTGAGAGGAAGGAAGGGGGAGAGGAGAGGAAGGAAGGGTGAGAGGAAGGAAGGTGAGAGGAGAGGAAGGAAGGGTGAGAGGAAGGAAGGGTGAGAGGAGAGGAGAGGAAGGAAGGGTGAGAGGAGAGGAAGGAAGGGTGAGAGGAGAGGAAGAGAGGGGGAGAGGAAAGGAAGAGAGGGTGAGAGGAGAGGAAGGAAGGGTGAGAGGAGAGGAAGGAAGGGTGAGAGGATAGCAAGGAAGGGTGAGAGGAGAGGAAGAGAGGGGAGAGGAGAGGAAGGAAGGGTGAGAGGAGAGGAAGAAAGGGTGAGAGGAGAGGAAGGAAGGGTGAGAGGAGAGGAAGGAAGGGTGAGAGGAGAGGAAGGAAGGTGAGAGGAAGAGAGGGGGACAGGAGAGGAAGGAAGGGTGAGAGGAGAGGAAGGAAGGGTGAGAGGAGAGGAAGAGAGGGGGAGAGGAGAGGAAGAGAGGGGGAGAGGAGAGGAAGGAAGGGTGAGAGGAGAGGAAGAGAGGGGGAGAGGAAGAGAGGGGGAGAGGAAGGAAGGAAGGGTGAGAGGAGAGGGGGAGAGGAGAGGAAGGAAGGGTGAGAGGAGAGGGGGAGAGGAGAGGAAGGAAGGGTGAGAGGAGAGGAAGAGAGGGGGAGAGGAGAGGAAGGAAGGGTGAGAGGAGAGGAAGAGAGGGTGAGAGGAGAGGAAGAGAGGGGGAGAGGAGAGGAAGGAAGGGTGAGAGGAGAGGAAGAGAGGGGGAGAGGAGAGGAAGGAAGGGTGAGAGGAGAGGAAGAGAGGGTGAGAGGAGAGGAAGAGAGGGGGAGAGGAGAGGAAGGAAGGGTGAGAGGAGAGGAAGAGAGGGGGAGAGGAGATCGCGTGCTGAAACGGTCACTATAATACCACCGTTAAAACACTGCAAATGTAATTCAGCCCAGAGGTTGGAACTTTAAAAGTGCGATGTGTGAGTTTTTAAAATAATTTAAAAGGGACGAGGACTGAAGGTCATAGGAGCGCTAATGGCGAGCTACTCTCTCACTATCTCTCTTTCACTCTCTCTCCCTCCATCCCCTCCTCCTCCTTTCTTCCCACATCCCCTCTTTGCCCTAGGAGCCTCCATGAAAGTTTGATGTGGACATTAGGTTGTTGCTCATCTTGCACCTTGCTGCTCAGAGTATTGACAGCAGCAGTAAACTGGCTGTGAGGCAGATAGCATCGCCAGGCCACTCCAGCCCTCCCTCCCTCCTCTCCTCCCCCTTTCTTCCCTGCGCCTCTCAGTCTGTCCGCTGACAACATCAGAAGTGTTTTAACAGGGTTTTAATGGCCGGGCCATCCTCAGCACTACAACCCCCCACCTCCCTGATGTTGGAAATAGCTGCTATAAAACTCTCTTCCTGATGGGAGATGACATGCCCTCCTTGTCTTTCTTTCTTCTTCTCCCTTCCCTCTCTTCTTCTCCCTCCCTTCCCTCTCCTCCCTTCCCTCTCTTCTTCTCCCTACCCCCTCTCTTCTCCTCCACACCACGCTACCTGTCCCCATCACACACCTTCAGGTTCTCCTCCACACCACGCTTCCTGTCCCCATCACACACCTTCAGGCTCTCCTCCACACCACGCTTCCTGTCCCCATCACACACCTTCAGGCTCTCCTCCACACCACGCTTCCTGTCCCCATCACACACCTTCAGGCTCTCGTCCACACCACGCTTCCTGTCCCCATCACACACCCTCAGGCTCTCCTCCACACCACGCTTCCTGTCCCCATCACACACCCTCAGGCACTCCTCCACACCACGCTTCCTGTCCCCATCACACACCTTCAGGCTCTCCTTTACACCTCCTCCCTTCCCTCTCTTCTTCTCCCTACCCTCTCTTCTTCTCCCTACCCTCTCTTCTCTTCCCTCTCCTCCCTTCCCTCTATTCTTCCCCCTACCCTCTCTTCTCCTCCCTCCCTTCCCTCTCCTCCCTTCCCTCTCTTCTCCTCCCTACCCTCTCTTCTCCTCCCTTCCCTCTTCTCTCCTCCCTTCCCTCTCTTCTCCTCCCTACCCTCTCCTCTCCTCCCTTCCCTGTCTTCTTCTCCCTATCCTATCTTCTCCTCCCTACCCTCTCTTCTCCTCCCTTCCCTCTTCTCTCCTCCCTTCCCTCTCTCCTCCTCCCTACCCTCTCCTCTCCTCCCTTCCCTCTCTTCTTCTCCCTACCCTATCTTCTCCTCCCTCCCTTCCCTCTCCTCCCTTCCCTCTCTTCTTCTCCCTACCCTATCTTCTCCTCCCTCCCTTCCCTCTCCTCCCTTCCCTCTCTTCTTCTCCCTACCCTATCTTCTCCTCCCTCCCTTCCCTCTCCTCCCTTCCCTCTCTTCTTCTCCCTATCCTATCTTCTCCTCCCTACCCTCTCCTCTCCTCCCTTCCCTCTCTTCTTCTCCCTACCCTATCTTCTCCTCCCTCCCTTCCCTCTCCTCCCTTCCCTCTCTTCTTCTCCCTACCCTCTCTTCTTCTCCCTACCCTCTCTTCTCCTCCCTTCCCTCTTCTCTCCTCCCTTCCCTCTCTTCTCCTCCCTTCCCTCTCTTCTTCTCCCTATCCTATCTTCTCCTCCCTCCCTTCCCTCTCCTCCCTTCCCTCTCTTCTTCTCCCTACCCTATCTTCTCCTCCCTCCCTTCCCTCTCCTCCCTTCCCTCTCTTCTTCTCCCTATCCTCTCCTCCCTCCCTTCCCTCTCCTCCCTTCCCTCTCTCCTCCTCCCTACCCTCTCCTCTCCTCCCTTCCCTCTCTTCTTCTCCCTACCCTATCTTCTCCTCCCTCCCTTCCCTCTCCTCCCTTCCCTCTCTTCTTCTCCCTACCCTATCTTCTCCTCCCTCCCTTCCCTCTCCTCCCTTCCCTCTCTTCTTCTCCCTATCCTATCTTCTCCTCCCTACCCTCTCCTCTCCTCCCTTCCCTCTCTTCTTCTCCCTACCCTATCTTCTCCTCCCTCCCTTCCCTCTCCTCCCTTCCCTCTCTTCTTCTCCCTACCCTCTCTTCTTCTCCCTACCCTCTCTTCTCCTCCCTTCCCTCTTCTCTCCTCCCTTACCTCTCTTCTCCTCCCTACCCTCTCCTCTCCTCCCTTCCCTCCCTTCCCTCTCTTCTTCTCCCTATCCTATCTTCTCCTCCCTCCCTTCCCTCTCCTCCCTTCCCTCTCTTCTTCTCCCTACCCTATCTTCTCCTCCCTCCCTTCCCTCTCCTCTCGTCCCTTCCCTCTCTTCATCTCTCGTCCCGCTCTTCTTCCTTGCTGGCACTGCCACGGCTCATGTGACTGGCTGAGAGGACCTAAGGGCTACCCCCTGACAAGACCATGCTCTTGACGGACTGACAACCCCCCCAACCCCAGTGCACTCGCTCTGTCAGTGTGAATTGGGTCCTGTGAAGCCGTGTGTGTGTGGGGCTAGAGGTGGGTAACGCTCATTAG